>NC_092871.1:85040127-85129953 GCF_032062135.1 Pyxicephalus adspersus | reverse complement strand
CCATCATTACCTGACCTCCCCAATGGGGCAAATCCCCATCATCAGTACCTGACCTCACCAATAGGGGGCAAATCGCCACCATCAGTACCTGACCTCACCAATGGGGGCAAATCCCCACCATCAGTATCTGACCTCACCAATGGGGGGGCAAATTCCCACAGACACCCTGTAAAATCTTGTAGATGCCCTCCCAGAAGAGTGGAAGATATTAAAGCAGAACAACTTCAAAATAATGGCTTTGGTTTTGGAATGGTCAGCAAGCTATTGTAGGAGTAGTTTAGGAAAAAGGAAGATTAACACCTCTAACATTGTGTACCATGCTCCCTCACCTCTTAGATTGTAAGCTCTTCTGGGCAGGGTCCCCTCCTCCTGTGTCTGTCTGCCATTTGCAACCCCTATTTAGTGTACTGCGCTGCGGTTAATGTCAGCGCTATATAAATCCTGTTTATTATTAGGAAAGAAGGAAGTTATGGATCAGCTATTGGATTTTCAGCACCACCAAGTGGCTATTGATGGTATTGCAAGCGTGTGCACATCTAGAGGAGCTCAGGGGATGCGCTTTATCTATAACATGCTATATTAACTATTCACCATTCAAAGTGCAGCAACTGGCATAATCCCGCCTCCTATATCGCCTTTTATCCAATCAGCAGGGAGCACTTGCTGGGCTATGCAAATATTACATGCAAAGCATGAATCATATATGTAGGATCATGTTGTATTTCAGGTTATGGGCTCATTAAAACTCCTGCACAAGCAGTGGCAATGTGGTTTCCATTTATTTTGAATAGCACTCCAATGCCAATTTGCTAAAGCATGCAATGCTTTACAATAAAAAGGATCGTATGCATTTGTTTCTTCTACTCTAAATGCCATTGCAGCAGTGCACATAGACATGAAATAGCTTGCAAAGAGGCTGCAGGAGATAACAGCACTGACATACATCAATAGATAAAAAATGAAAGCGAGGATTTCATTAACTATTTCAGTATCAACATTCTAAACCCTATGTCTTAAAAATGACTTTGAATTGTAATTAGTATCCAAAAATAAATATTTGTATATGAATAGCTAGCTGTATGTGTTTCAGCTTGGGTGTACATCAACTAGTTATTTTTGTCTTTCCAGAACATTACTGTCATTATTAAAAAGAACCTATAAAGACTTATAAAGTTCTATCCTCACTGTCTGTATTAATCTGTCATTTGCAATCCCTATTTATTGTACAGCGCTGCGTAATATGTTGGCACTATATAAATCCTGTTTAATAATAATAAAGTCTGTATGAGTTCATTATATTGTACAGAGTCCCGACCTTATCATACAAAGACATTGCAGACAATTGTGTCTTCCAGCCTTGTGGTCACATTTTGGTGAAGACCCTTTTGTGTTCCCCCATGATTGTACCCCGGGGTACAAAGCCAGCTCTATAAAGACATGGGGCCATCAGTTTGGTGTGGAGGAACTCGAGTGTCCTGCACAGAGCCCTGACCTCAACCCTACTGAACACCTTTGGGATGAATTGGAGTGGTAAGTCTGATCTTCTCATTAGGGATGAGCAAGCGAGAATATTAAATTCGATCTCGCGGCAAATCGCGCCTTTCTCGCTTTCAAACTGGAGGATTTCAAGGGCTGCAAATCTGGAAATCCTCTGCGATCCCAGCCACTAGAGGTTAATTAACCTCTAGAGCCCCGGGAATCAAACACTCTTCTCAATGAATGCAGCCATAGCTGCAATCATTGAGAAGATGACCGACAAAGGAGAACCTCCTGACATTGTAATGTTAGTATCTCTTACAAATGATATATGTTACAGATACAAATGTATCATTTGTAAGAGATACTTATATTACAATGTCAGGAGGTTCCTCTGTGCTGAGCAGGTTCTCTATGATTGCAGCTGTGGCTGCACTCATTGAGAAGAGTGTGCGATCCCCAATACCGCGATCACCCCAGGGATCGCGTGAACAGGAGAGTTTCCAATACAGCTTTTTTTCCTCTTCCGATGGTTTCGCAAAATCAGTTCACCATTGAAAGTTTGAGGAAATTTTCACAAGAATGCCAGAGACATTTTCACTCATCCCTACTTCTCATCTAACATCAGTACCTGACCTCACCAATGGGGGCACATTCCTACAAACACCCTCTAAAGCCTTCCCCAAAGAGTGGAGAATGTTAAAGCCAAACAAGGGGAGGACAACTACCTATTATAGGTGACTTGACTGTGGACTTTGTACAGCGCTGCGTAATATGATGGCGCTATTCAAACACCGTGTAATAATATTAATATTCATGGTCATGGTGGTTGGGAACAAATCTATATCAATGGCTGTGGGGGTGGACAATCAAAAGAAAGATGTATGATGTTCTGGAGCAGCCTTTTTTGACCATCCTAACATGGAAGAAACCCCTTGAAATAACTTTCAGGTCTTTAGTGATCCCTTTCTATAAATATTATATCCACAGCTCACAGTATATTAGTGTGGCGGTCAGTGGGAGGAATTCCTCTTACTTTGCTGACCATTGGGAAGAATGTCACCCTTACAGATAGCCAAAAAAGGTCCTAGGTGTCACCTAAACTGACCTGAGAGGTGCAAACTGCTCATTGTTCCAGGAACTCCCAGCAACCTCTGGAGGAACCTTCTAAAGGAGTTTTGGTTGATGACTGTTCTCCAAGGTCACCTCTATAGTAATGGTTTTGGTATAGAAGATCCATCAGACTCATATAAGTGTAATAGTCAAACCATTGACCATCATTTTGTCAATGTCAGCCTTTCTCAACTTTTTTAAAATAGGGAACCCTTGAAAAAAAGTTTTAGGTTTAAGATAACTTCTATAATATCCACAACTCACCAGCGGTGGAAGAATTCCTCTTACATTGCTGGCCATTGAGAAGAATGTCACCCAAAAAGATCATTGGTGTCACCTATACTGACCTGAGAAGTACAAATTGCTCATTGTTTAAGGAACCCCCAGCAACCTCTAGAGGAACCTTAGGATTGTACAAATTCATTGCTCTAGAAGGTCAACTCTATATTAAAGGCCATGGGTTGAGGGGGGATTCAGCTTTATATCATTGGCCATGATTTTGGAATGGGATGTCCACCAAGCTTATGTAGGTCTGATGGTCCGATGTCCACAAACTGCCCATAGAGAATAGATAGATCTTGAGGGACTCAGTGTTGTGGAAGTTGTCTGCTTTTTCCCAACTTACCTATCAGTAGATAGCTTCTAGGTACAAATGTATTCTGTCCATAAATTCTTACCTTAATGTTAAAGAGCCTGAACAGGATATATTAAAATAAGTAGAATAAATTAAAACCAGCAAAATGGGTAATTTTTCTTTTACCATTCCTCTACCCTGCCTATAATAAAAATATTTCCTTGGACTTCCCTAAGGAATGACTGACTATCATCACCCCACTAGGCCAGCTGCAGATGGCCATGTATGCCCCGTAAAACGGTCGTGTATGAAATCAGTGTTGGTTTCCTTGTTAGCTCTGTAGTAAGTCTTAGGCAGCTAAAATAGCATGGTTCTTGTGTTCCCAATGAATCAGGGAGCTTTGTGGTTTGTGTCTTGGCTATGTGACAACGTTCACGGTTTACAGCCCTGGTGCCGTCTGTGCCTGACACCAACCAGCACCCAAAACTAGAGCCGGGGCCAGCTGCAGTGAAGACAGATGGTCGGAGGAGACAAGGAGGACGCAGCGCCAATTTGGAACAGAAGAAGACAGAACAAAGGTGGGAAAGAAAAGGAAGAAAACAACTGTCGACCAATCAGAAAGGGAAAATAAAAATGTCAATTGACATATCTTGTAATATCTTTACCCAAAGGTGCAATTTTCTAAGGACAGAGGGGTCTTGTGGGTTCTAAAAGACATCCTAGAG
The DNA here is from genome assembly GCF_032062135.1 of Pyxicephalus adspersus. NCBI lineage: Eukaryota > Metazoa > Chordata > Amphibia > Anura > Pyxicephalidae > Pyxicephalus > Pyxicephalus adspersus. The sequence continues at coordinate 85,126,065 of NC_092871.1, read as the reverse complement.
CTTTGTTAGATGATGCCACAAGTAAAAAACATACTTGTAGCCCCACTTTAGGTGCCCCCTTTGTAAATGGCAGACATAGCCGACGGTGGGCCCTTGTGCAGAACTGACTGGGGCCCCCCTGCTGAATTTTGGTCTCTGTGAGGGGCCCTCTTGGCTGAGAAGGGTATGGGGACCTTCTGCCGTGCACAAATTGAATTCTCACTTGGCTAGGTGGAAAGGAATGCATACAAATATGTGCCTTATTCATTGCTCCCCAGCAGATGGCGCTGTGTGACTTGGTGGGTTCCTGCTGTCCCTGCATATAATGCAGGAGTGCTGGTCCTGCATTGAATGTAATGATGTCTGTTAGCTGTAATCAGCCAAGCACCAAAGTAGGAAGGAATGGAAGACAATGACATCTGCATGGTCAAGGAATAAAGTGTTTGTCTTTATAACTTTACCCCCTGGTCAAACAATTATTTTATAGGGAGACCCCACTGCAAGGGTACATTTAACAACAGCTTACAATGGGGTTTTAAATGACATAACTTGATCTCTATTGAAAAGCAGTGTGGTCACCTTAGGACTGCAGAACACCTCCTCAGCTCATCATAGGGAGAGTTGCTCTGTAGTCCTAGGAACAATGGTACAGATATAAATCCGCTCACATGATTTCAGGCAGGATCTACAGGTATTTTTTGCAACAGATACACCAAAACACTTCCAGCGGTATATTTAAACACCTAAGGTTAGCACAATAAATCAGTAAGGGTTTTCTGCCAATTCTCTGGTTCATGATGTTAATCTGTACAGAATTTGCCTCAGGGGAATTGGGAAGCCTATGCTTTTGCCAATTTGTCTTGCATCTGAATAAACATTCCCTGGCATTGTTCCCTTGGGATGGCCTGGCAATGCATTGACTCCACATTTTGCTGAGTTTACACCTGCATTCTTTATTAAAGCGGGCCCCTGATGTTTTTTTGGCATCACAGCAATTCTCAGAGCTTAGCATAGGGTGCTGGGATACCCCTGTGAATTCCCCTGGGGGCCCAGCCTGGCCAATCAAGATGGGTAAAGACCTGACTCGAAGAAGAAGATTGGGTGAGGATGGCAGGACCTGCAATGGAAAGAGGACAGGTGAGTCCAATTAAAAAACTTGTTATCAGACAGGTAAGATTATTTTATTGCAGGAAGGGCAACACCTGTCCCTTCTGTAATGTTGCAGTTTTTTTAATTTTTGGGTTTAGTTTCTCTTCAAGAATAACATGTTAGAATTTAAAGAATTATACAACATTGTATGAAAACTTTTGAGTTTAGTTTTTCATCAAGTATAACATGTTAGAATTTTAATATAACATAAAAAATTCATACACTGGAGTATGGAAATCAATCAGTGATCAACCATTAATCATCATTAAAAATAAAGTATAGACATCTCATACCTACAGCAACCTATGGCCAAACCTTAAGCTTAAGAAACTTCCCAGCAAATATCAGAACTTTCTAAATTTGTTGGCTCCTTCCTGCCTCTTCCCTATTCCTATTGGCCAGCAAGGAAGCCTATCATAGTGTTGGTCCAATAGAAATGTGTATGGTGGAATGTGACTGCAAGCTCCAAAACTACCAGGAAGTTTTATTTGCATTTGGTAGAATATTGGAACCTCTAGTTGCCCTCATGTCATACCTGCTGAAGGACTAGGTGGACAGTCTTGACTCTACTACCAATACTACCGGGAAGTTTCATTGGCTTTTGGTAGAGCATTGGAACCTCTAAATGACTTTACATTTTCGCTGTAGAAGGCCTAGGTGCACAGTCTTGACTGAGGACCATACCAGAGGCATTGGTCCTTGGATTGCTCCTCAGGTCCAAATTGGTTGTGTGACACCTTTCTCTAGAGATCAAGTCAACAAGCTGCTTGGGATATTACGGGAGTGAAGGACTAGCTTGGTGGACCTCCAAGAATTGTTTAATTTTAAAAGTTGGGTTGGTGGGTCTGCAAGGAAATTCTCCACCACTCAATCCCAGCAGGTCCCCCGGTCATTGAAGGCTTTTGGGCATTATATGTCCTTCTGCTCTTCATTCAGAGTCACAACCCCCTGGCAGAAGGTCAGCTTCCAGCATGCCTTGTGGCCCTGAAACGCAATGCAACTGGAACCCGAGAGCTGATAATGGAAAAATACAAAACCGCGAAATGCGTTGTGCTCATTTGTGAAAAGGAAAACTAATGATAGAGATTATGGATGATGATGGCAGGAGATTTAATTTAGAATCTTATCTAGGTGAGTCTTTATTGCCTGGTCAGCTTGTACGTCCGTGCAAAAGCCAACCCACCTCTTTACTTACCTCCTCATTGCATCATTCTCTGTTGCAGCTAGTCAAGGACATGGTGATGCCGCCATTGCTCAGAATCGGTAACTGGTGGCTTAGGCAGAGCAAAGTGGAGCAGATAACATGTTCCTTATACCTGGAAGCACTGGGTAGTGTTACCAACTGTGATTGAGGATAAATCACCAAGGGGATTCCAGGCAAAGGGCAGGGGTAGGGGGTCATGGTTACTAAACAGGATTTATATAGCAGCAGCACAGTGGCTCAGTGGTTAGCACTCCAGCCTTTGCAGTGCTAGGTCCTAGGTTCAAATCCCAGCCGGGACACTATCTGCATGGAGTTTGCAGGTTCTCCCCGTGTCTGCGGGGGCTTCCTCCCACATCCCAAAAAAACATACAGTTAGGTTAATTGGCTTCCCCCTTAAAAAAAAACTGACCTTAGACTACATTAATAACATATGACTATAGTAGGGACATTAGATTGTGAGCTTCTTTGAGGGAGTGAGTTGCATTTTCTTTAGCACACAAAGTGACCATTTGGTAAGAAAATTACAACTACTAAATAAATAATAAGGATATGCAGATTGATATTAATAAGGGGCAGAGTTCTTTAATTCGTTATGTTTACTCTTTTTTCCTAAAATAGTCTACGCTTTCATTTTTTGCTGTATAGTTCTCTCCGCTAAGCAGTGCCAGGAGCTGCCAGTCTCTTCCACTGGCCTGGACAATTCTTGCTCAGAAAATAGATATTAACTCTGCGCTCTCTATTAACAGTCAGGACCTCAATTGCTGTAACAAGATGCTATGGCGGACACAAATAAAAGAAATGTGTGGGTTTTAATATTATTATCTTGTAATGCTTTAGCACTGACATATAACGTAGCACTGTACAGAGCTCATTGCCATCCCTTTAGAAGAACTTACAATCTAATGTAAGGCCATTTATTTGTAAGGAAAAATATTGGGAAGCCAATTGGCCTCCCAGTATGTGGGAGGAATCCCGAGTGCTCATCCAAAACCCACATGAACATGGGAAGAGCATGCAAACTCCATGCAGATGGTGTTCTGGACAGAATTGAAGCATGGGATCCTAGTGTGGCAAGCTGTCCAATAATTCCATTTTTGTAAAAAAAGGACCCATAGTTTCTTATTCACAGCAGCAGCTATGGGTGGGCAAATGATGGGACCAGAGTTAGGGTGGAGGAAGCTTCAGCTGTTTGTTGCAAATCTTGAGAGCTGAAATGATAAACTCAGAAATTTGGGATTTTTGACTCCTATACGAACCAATCCTCTGCACGTCCCTTGACTTTTCTCTGCATCTTCACCCCAAAACCCACAAACACAACAGATGCCCGGGATGATTATGCACAAACTCCGTGAGCAATAGTCATGCAAGCAGGGAAATGAAATTTATTATTTTGCAATCACAAACTCCTTGCACAAATCATATTATATTATGCTTTGCTATAATTATCCTTTAGGTCACCTTGCCCAGCACAAACCTAATTTTCTCTACTCACCTGTTCATGCTGGTGGTTTCACATTGGCGGCTCCCATTGATTTAGTTAGGGCGTGAACAGGTGAGTATAAAACTTTGCAAGGCTGCTAAGTAAGGTGGAAAAAATAATAAAAATATCAAAAGCTAAATGAAACTCTCAGTGTTATCAGCAAAATTCATCAGGATTGAAATCTCCAGTTAATATTATTGAAAGCTGCCATATAAAAAGCTGCCATCAGTTGCAGAGGAGGATTTTTGCTCTGTATAGGGAAGCAGTGGCCTCGATGCAGAGATGAAACACTGACACTCCCCTACTAAGCCAGACTTATAGCTGTGCAATCAGCAAATTACATGCTCCCTACTGATTGGAGAGCACTAGCTCTGACTCATCAAGGGGTGTGTCTAACCTCTGCAGAGTGACTGCTGCTTCCCCACAACAAGCATCGGACATTCTCAGCATCTGCAGACAGCGGCAGACTTTTCTATTCATGCCATGTCTGCTTTAAAAAAGAAAACATATAAGACATTGAACGCCTTTTGTTTTGATGCTTAGCTGGGCTTTGAAAAAAAAAATTAAGCAAAAGTAGAGTCATCCTATAAAGTGGCCAACAATATAAAAAAGCAAAAACAAGGAGAAGCAATAAAAGCAGTGAATGTGAAGGAGCACAACCAACACTTTTGGATATATTATACAAAAATAATTTCATGCATGGTGCTACATACATGAAATGGCCCCATAGGTGTCTCCACTGGACTGGACAGAGAAAGTAAAAGCAGCGCAGTGATTCCACAGTCAAGTCTTCTTTATCTCTTGCTCATTTAAGGAATATTATAGATTTTTCCTTTTTTAGGGATAACATACCATGGGCTCTATTTATAAATGATCCCATCGCTCTAGATTCATTCATATTTTCCATATTACAGATAGCATTTCATTGTCAGAACGAGTCATTTTTTAAATAGGAACTAAAGAGAGATTCTACTGTTAGAGAATATCAGTCGAATTCACAGGGGAATCTTTTATAAATAGAGCCACGAAACTGCTTTTTAATGGCACCATATAAACATAAATGTGATAATCTAAACCCTGCAGTGCCAAAAGAGACTCACTGCAGCTTTGGGTTTTTCCTGAAGTTCTGCAACAATTGTTGCAAGTGAATTATATTTGTTTTCATAGTTATGCTTCATACTTTTATCAACAATTGGAAAACATATATACTAATATTATTTTTCTTCTTCATATACACAGGGCTATATCTATTCTTGTGCAAAATCCTTGCAATATTACACCCCCCTCTTAGATTGTAAGCTCTCCTTCTGTGTCATTTGCAACCATTATTTAATGTACAGCGCTACGTAATATGTTGGCACGATATAAATACTGTTTATAACTTTAAAATTTTATATAAATTGGAATTCTCTTATATTCCTAAACTGTGTACATAAAGTTTCTATATGTATGTCATTGTGGCAGGACTTTATCTCTATTGACTCCCACCGATAACAATAAACCCTTTTTTTGTTAGCCAAAATTCAGAGGTGGGGAGAGCTGACATCTAAAATCAGAAGCCCGCCTTTGGACTTGTGTTAACCCATTCACTGTTACAATAAGTATAAGATTTGCCCACTTTTACACCAAGTCACCCTACACCCGGCCCATCGGAGACAAGAAAGTGTTAAGGGGCATGGCATGAAAATACATAGAATTCAAGTGACACAGAGGGGACACAGTCACTTTAGAGTGTCAGTAACAGAGAGGAAATACTGAAACAAAGAATCAACTCCTCGTCTCAATTTCTGACACCATGGGTAAGCCAAATCATCTCTATCTACCATACAACTAATTTGTATTTATTTCTATAAAGCGAAGGGGTCAGGATTTGGTACAGTGGAATTTGGAATTTACAGGGGCTTTCTGATATTGTTGCAAAAAGGAACAAATCACACTACTTTCGCTGCAAACCAAAATGTAACTGAATGCAATGAATATCATTATCGATTTTATTATAAACTCATTCTATCTATCCGTATCTTTTGTTTAGTATTATTATTATTATTATTATAATAAATAAACAGGATTTATATAGCGCCAACATGTTACGCAGCGCTGTACATTAAATAGGGATTGCATATGACAGACAGATACAGACATAGGAGGAAGAGAGGATTCTGCCCAGAAGAGCTTACAATCTAGGAAGTGGGGGAAGTAACACACAATCGGATGGGAGATATGTATTGGTGGGAAGTTGTGAGGGTTTCAAAAGACGGGTAAGTGAGTTTGAAAAAATGGGTTTTGAGAGCTCTTTTAAATGAGCAGAAAGTAGGAGCAAGCCGAATAGGACGAGGAAGACGATTTCAGAAAGTCGGGGCAGCTCTAGAAAAGTCCTGGAGCGGTGCGTGTGATGAGGCTATGAGTGAGGAAGTCATTAGTAGGTCATTGGAGGAGCAAAGAGAGCGGCTAGGGGGGTATTTTTCTATCAGGTCAGAAAGGTAAGTGGGGCAATAACTGTGGAGAGATTTGAAGGCAAGACAAATAGGATGAGGAAGACCATTCCAGAGAGTTGGTGCAGCTCTAGAAAAGTCTTGTATCCGTGCGTGTGATGAGGTTATGAGTGAGGAAGTCATTAGTAGGTCATTGGAGGAGCGGAGAGAACAGCTAGGGGGGTATTTTTCTATAAGGTCAGAAATGTAAGTGGGACAAGAACAGAGGCGGGATTTGAAAGCAAAGCACAGGAGCTTGAATTTGATTCTAAGGTGAAATGGAAGCCAGAATGGAAGAGATTCAGCAGAAGAGGAGTGGTGGGAAGGACGGATAAGTCATTTATAATAGATTGTAGAGAAGAGAGAGTTTTATTTAAAGTAAGTGGTTCTTCATGTTTGCTTCAAATAAATAGTTTTCTAGAATTGGTACAATTTAGGATCCTGGGTAGCTGGAGCAATTGTCTCTCCAACTTTTTTAGTAAGCTGTTCTTGTGTTAAGCATTTAAAATTAAGAAAATGTAAAAAAAAAATTTAAAATTCTATCCATCCCTATGTTTTTTTGTATTTTTATAATGTCTAAGTAGTGCTTAATGTTTGCTTCTTTTTATTAGTTTTATTGAATTGATGCAATGTATGTATGCAAATTTTTATTTTACATTAAAGCAAAACTTTGGATAACACTATGCATCCTACAGAATAGATTCTGAACAAGCAGTAAAATATCCACAAGCCTCTGTAGCTAGAAATATTGTGGAAGAATTCTTCATTTCCATATCCTAGCTCCATTCCTATGACTTTCTATTGTTGCAAAATGTTGGCAGTCGTCTAATGTTAGAAACCGACTAAAAATCCACAGAAGAGCCTTTGTTGGGATATTTAAGGGTCTTTAAGAATGAATTATTACACAGTAAAAGCAGCTAGAGAGGTCAGTGATTGGCTAATTCTATTGTCCTTGATTTATTAAAGCTCTCCAAGACTGGGGAAGATAAACTATAATGGCAACCTTGGTGATCTAATAAACCTGGAATGGATCAGGATTGAAAACATTTGCCAACTACAAACGAAATAATAAGAAATCCATTCCAGGTTTATTGAATCACCCAGGTTCTCTTATGAGAGAGAGCTTTAATAAATTACGCCCATTTCTTGAAGATCTTGTACTGTATGTTCAGAATATATTTCAATTTTTTTTAGGCACAGGCGCCCCAAGGGGTCTTGTCATAAAGCCGTGAATCTGACATTTAATGAAACTGGTGGAGAACTACTGCTATTGAAACATATGGACCTGGAAGATACTTCAGCAGGAAATGTATTAGGTAGTTCTAGAAAGAAAAAACATAATTATTTTTATAGTGTTGCTTAAAGTATAACAAATATTTTGAAGGGAAGCTAGTAGTAATTAGTGACAGCTGGACTCATTTTGTAATGGTGAAGATGTTTCGCTGCTCATCCAAGCATCTTTTTTCATCCAGTTGGATTCTTTGCAAACCAGCTTGGATAAGACTCCAATTTTTTTTTAAACCAGAACAGGAAGTCTTTACATGTTTAAAGAAGAACAAGAATTTTAGATGAATATGTGCAACTACCACTAGTTATACTGTGACTTTACTACTACCGGTACTATACTTTGAAGGGAAATAAAGGGGTTTCAACATATCATGTGACATCATCATAAAGGCTCCAACTTATAGTATTTGCTTGTAAGTAATGGACAGTTCAGTTGCTTTACCACAATTGTTTATCATGACAAAATTCCTAAATTTAAATTTTTGGAATTGTTAGGAATTCGGGCATCCGTGCCTGTGACCCTACAGAATCCTGACTAACAGATGAAATTATTATTATTATTAATATTATTATTAAACAGGATTTATATAGCGCCAACATATTACGCAGCGCTGTACATTAAATAGGGAATGCAAATGACAGACTAATACAGACAGTGATACAGGAGGAGAGGACCCTGCCCCGAAGAGCTTACAATCTAGTAGGTGAGGGAATTTCACACACAATAGGAGGGGAGATATGTAGTGGTGGGAAGTAGTGGTGGTTTCAATTGACAGAAGAAGATGGGTAGGCAAGTTTGAAAAAATGGGTTTTGAGCGCTCTTTTAAATGAGCAGAAAGTAGGAGCAAGCCGAATAGGACGAGGAAGACCATTCCAGAGAGTTGGTGCAGCTCTAGAAAAGTCTTGTATCCGTGCGTATGATGAGGTTATGAGTGAGGAAGTCATTAGTAGGTCATTGGAGGAGCGGAGAGAGTGGCAGGGGGAGTATTTTTTTACCAGGTCAGAAATGTAAGTGGGACAATAACTGTGTAGGGATTTGAAGGCAAAGCACAGGAGCTTAAATTTGATTCTAAGGTGAAATGGAAGCCAATGGAGAGAACTACAAAGAGATGCAGCGGAAGAGGAGCGGAGGGAAGGATGGATGAGTCTGGCTGCAGCATTCATAATAGATTGTAGAGGAGAGAGGCGGGTTAGTGGAATACCAGAGAGGAGGAGGTTACAGTAGTCCAGACGGGAGATGATAAGAGTATGTACAAGGAGTTTGGTGGTCTCAGGGGACAGGTAGGGGCGGATTTTGGAGATGTTGCGTAGGTGAAAGTGACAGGACCTGGAAATGTTCTGAATATGGGGGGTAAATGAGAGGGCCGAGTCAAAGGTGACACCAAGACAACATGCCAGAGGTGAGGGACAAATAACAGTGTTATAACAGTTAGATATATGTCAGGGGGGGAAATTATCTAATCAGTTATCTTAGTATGCCCTTTTGTGTTAAGTGTTGGAAAATATTCTATTAATATAGCAAAAAATCCCATAACAAAAATCAGCTTATAAAAATGTTATATTAGTTTGGATGCAGGGAAGTTAATCGATTGCACCGGTTCCTGGAGGTACGCCACTGCTGCTTTACTGATGTGAAATATGTAGAATTGGCTAAAACATTTGATGCTATTTCTGGTATGCAGAAGAAGATGCAAAACTCTGGGGTTTACATGGGTAAAAAAAAGGTAAAAAAGAAGTAGACCAATTTATTAACGTTTTTGTGTGTCTTGGCACATTGCTCACGCATGGACAAGCAAACCCCCGTTGTTTGTGTGCACCCTTACTGCAAACACAAGCACAGACCCCCTCTTAGATTGGGTAAGTTATCCAGCATGTTGTGGTGTGCAATAGATTGTAAGTTTCAGCACCCATTTGAATGCTAATTAAGCACTAGAATGCTTACTCATTGTGCTTGCAAATGTGAAATGCGTAAGGGCAACAACATGCATCCCAGTCTGGTGATGCTTTTATATAATATTTTCATATTTGATAATTATCTTCTAGCAAATAAATACTACAAGCATCCTAGTGAATAAATGTGGGGAGTAGGGTCCACCTGGAACAAATCATTTAATGTCTACATAGGCAATAATATGCCTAAAATACACATTTGCTCTACTGTTATAACAAACTACTGTTTGCAAATGTTACATGTAGGAAAAAAATGTAATTATATCTTTAATGGTGGCCGTCAATTACACTAAAAGCAAAAAAAAAGGTATTCTGTTTGCTGCACTATGGCATCACCATGGATGTTCCCAACAGAACCTTCATGATCAAATAGTTGGTTGCCCAATTTGTTGGCTGGGGTGCGGACTGCATAACAAAGTCCTAGGAGATTGACATATGTTCATTATTATCTGTAGGACAGCCTTGGTGGACAACTAGAGGCAGCTCACCACTCTCCATTAGCTGGTGGAAATTTCTACCAACCTTTTTGGAAGTGACAACTTCTTGGCCTAATGGGCCTTCATACCAATGACAAACAGGATGAAACGTACACATTCCTGCCAATTACTCCATAAGAGTTCATACATAGTAGGAAGATTATTATTAATATTATTATTATTAAACAGGATTTATATAGCGCCAACATATTACGCAGCGCTGTACATTAAATAGGGATTGCAAATGACAGACTAATACAGACAGTGATACAGGAGGAGAGGACCCTTCCCCGAAGAGCTTACAATCTAGTAGGTGGGGGAATTTCACACACAATAGGATGGGAGATATGTAGTGGTGGGAAGTAGTGAGGGTTTCAAAAGACAGAAGAAGCCGGGTAGGCAAGTTTGAAAAAATGGGTTTTGAGTGCTCTTTTAAATGAGCAGAAAGTAGGAGCAAGCCGAATAGGACGAGGAGACCATTCCAGAGAGTTGGGGCAGCTCTAGAGAAGTCTTGTATCCGTGCGTGTGATGAGGTTATGAGTGAGGAAGTCATTAGTAGGTCATTGGAGGAGCGGAGAGAGCGGCAGGGGGAGTATTTTTTAACCATGTCAGAGATGTAAGTGGGACAATAACTGTGTAGGGATTTGAAGGCAAAGCACAGGAGATGAATTTGATTCTAAGGTGAAATGGAAGCCAATGGAGAGAACTACAAAGAGATGCAGCAGAAGAGGAGCGGAGGGAAGGATGGATGAGTCTGGCTGCAGCATTCATAATAGATTGTAGAGGAGAGAGTCGGGTTAGTGGAATACCAGAGAGGAGGAGGATACAGTAGTCCAGACGGGAGATGATAAGAGCATGTACAAGGAGTTTGGTGGTCTCAGGGGACAGGTAGGGGTGGATTTTGGAGATGTTGCGTGGGTGAAAGTGACAGGACCTGGAAATGTTCTGAATATGGGGGGTAAATGAGAGGGCAGATAATCACTCATGGTTATGATTTGCATGAGTGCCAAAGCCTGTGAAACCGATGACTTGAGTTGTGTTACACACTTACAAATCAAATTCACAATTGGTTTATCTTCTATAGTTTGGATTTTTCTTACAGCTCCATTAAAGGAGACTTTCAGAATCTCTAAGGTTGGCAATGTGCCGGTCTATTCCATAGTCATTAGATTGAGCAGTTCATCCCTTTAACTATATTGATTGTGTATTTATAAATTTGATCAACCAACAGTCATTATAATTGTGTGTGAACTTGAAAAAACCTCAATAGGTCAGGTAGGAAATTTCTATCAATCCTTCAACATCCTGATGGATCTTGGAGACCCCTCAGTCACTTTAAGCTAAAACTTCAGATGGCTTTTATAGTTGGGGTTTCTTATTTTCCAGCATCCATCCCTCCCTATTTTATTTGGATAACACTTGGACTAATTTCCACACCAATAGCAACAACAGCAGCAGCACATAAAGAAAATGATGACAACGCTCTGATAAAAGAACCAGATTTCTTGTAAACCGTGAGGAGGAAGAAAAGAACAATAAGCTTAGTGTTGTTCACAAATGATACAATGTGCAATTATGTCAGAATAACTTCAACCCTAAATAATGCTGAGTGTTTTTTTTTAGGATTTTTTACTCATGCAAAATCATGTATTGGGTCGTCAAATGACTGCAGGGCTTTAGATACGCAGAAAAGTCAACTTCAGTTGGGTGGTAGGAATTCAATAATTATGTTCAGGTCTGAAAAACTTCATCATTTTTATGTAAAAACATGTCAGATATTAAATGCTATTGATATTGAAATGTCTGGGTCCCCCAGGGTTCCTTCATAAAGGCATAATAGAGGTCAAACTTAATTATGCAATGTAGCAACCAATAGTAACCCAGTGCTACCCACACATTGATATATTTGTCATATTCCCACCTAAAAAATATAAAATTACCAAAGTTGGGTGCATGCACATAATTAATTGAAGTAGAAGAAAGAAACCTGAAATGCCTGGTGGATAGACCAGGCATTTTAGGTTTCTTTCTTCTACTTCAAATAATTATGTGCATGCACCCAACTTTGGTAATTTTATGTTTTTTGGGTGACAATATGTTATGGTTTATTCTACCGACTCCTTCATCTCTACTGAAGGTAAACACAATGCAATTTTTGGTCAGCTTGGCATTAGAAGACCACTAAATGGACCTGATTTAATTTCTCCAAGTCTTGAGAAAATAGACTATCATGGGAGAACCTGGGTTATCTGGAATGGTTTACTTAAAAAAAGCATAGTTGCAAATGTTTTCGATCTATTCCAGTTTTCTGAATCACCAAGGTTCTCCCATGGTAGTCCTTTTTCTCCAGTCTTGGAGAGCTTTAATAAATCCAAAATGAGAGAGAAATCCACAAAAGTTGCCATTGAAACAGGAGCAGGAAAACTTCCAGTTGGGTTACTTCTTCCAGTGACAATTATCTAGGTGATTTCCTTAGTTCTGGAAAAGTTTGCTCTTACTTTATATTGTCTACTGGGCAAGAAGAGAATTTAGTTCTTTCCAAAGTGGAGTAGGGCAATAAACAAATCTGATGTGGGTTTTAACCAAACAAACTCAACTATGGGGGAAACCTTGAAATAGTCTCGGGGGGAACCCTTGCCAGTAGTGATAATATGCCCAATTCATGGTATATTTGATTGGTCATTGGATGAATGCCACTTGGGAAGAGTTCCCCCAACATTGTTGGCCAGTGGTGAAAATGTTACCCTTACAGAAGGCCAAAAAGATCACTGGTGTCAGTGGTATCGAACCCGAAAGGCACAAATTTCTCATTGCTCAAGCAGCCCCAAGCAACCTCTGGTTGAGAAACACTGGAGGTTTCCTGTAGTTCTTTGATCTGGGGCAAATTAACATCTCATCTGTTGTATAGTTTTGGAACCAACACTTCTTTGTAGAGCCAGCTGCAGAATACCAACAATCTTTTTTAAGTTTTCCATAAGGGAGGCATTCTGATCGCTTTTGCAAGAGGGATGCTTTTTTCAGCCCAATTATTGTAGCGGTGATGGGTGTTCCAATAAAATAATATTAAAGTGTTCCTCTGAATTAAAAGTCTGGTTTTAACTATTTTGTACCCTATCCAACATTAAAAAATGCCTTTGAGTCAGTGCAAAGCATGTAAACAATGAGTAGGTTTGATCTCCATGGCTGATGTCATTGCTGGTACCATATTTTTATAGTAGGGCTCCAAACAGCAAACAATATTGTCTTAGACATGGTGGGTGTCCATGTAGGATGGCCCTACTAGAATTACATAGCAAACAGATCAACAAAAATCACTTGTTACATTTTGGGGTCTAACATTACTTTGCAGCCATATACAATGCGGGTCATTTATCGTCAACTTTGAAGAATATTCTGTGCGTTTATACCACAAAGTGGGAGTAGCGAGTGTTAATCAGTGTCAGGGTATGCCTGGCTCACAGTACATCAGTCATTTGTTTGCAATACAGAAGCTAATTGTCTACTTGTGTGGCTATATGTGGGGGTGTTATATATTGTGTACAGGTTATGAATATAGTATCTGTATACTGTTATGTGTCTGCATGAGGCGTTATGCACCCTAGGTCAAATATGCAAGAAAACAAAGGAGCAGTGTTTAGGCTACGTAATAAAAATGCATCGGCTTGTTTAACCACATCAGTGACACTGTAGCAAAATAATACAAATGTTTATGTTTTCTTTATGTATCAGCAGAGTTTAGGGTTTTGAATGACTTACTTGATTGACTGGGAACCTATAATACAGCTCTGCCCAAGGAAATTACAATTCAGAATACTTTTTATATAAATATTTTTATTTATCACTTATTTTGTGCTTCCTCATGATATGGTCGATAGTATTTAGCCTGATGGATAGTGTTATTGCTAAAACAGTTAAGGACATTCTAAACTAGGCTTATTTTAGCCTATTTAAAATACTTCTTTTGTAAATAATACCAGTGGGGAAAAAAACCTTTACAGTGATGGTCAATGGAAACAATTTTCCTCTTATAGTTGTGATTAGAAGGAAGAGTGCCACTTTTGCATTGGCGGTCAATGGGAAGAATGCTCTTCCAACAGTGGTGATTGGAATACTAGCCCTACACATAGCTAAAAAGATCACTTATGTGTAGGCTACTATCCAAGCACCCTCAGAATCTTCTAGAGCAATGTTTGTGGACCGTTTGTCTTTCATGTCTTTAGGGAACCCCTTCTATAATTACTATATCCACAGCTCACAGTACATTAGTGTAGTGGTCAGTAGGAAGATTTCCCCTAACATTGCTGACCACTGGGAAGAATGTCACCCTTACAGATCATTGGGGTCACTTATATTGACCTGAGAGGTGCAAACTGCTCATTACTCAAAAAACTCCCAGCAACCCCCGGAGGAACCCTCTAAAGGAGTCTTGGTTGATAACTGTTCTCCAGCGTAAACTCTATAATAATGGTTTTGGTATAGAATGTCCATCAGGCTCAGGTAAGAGTCCATGGAACCATGGTTGAGAAACCAAACACTGCTCTAGAGGTTTTTAGGAGTTCCTTGACCTAGGAAAAATTAACCTCCCATCTGATGGATCCTGCATAGAACCAACACCTCTGTACAGAGCCAGCTGAAGGACACCAATGATCTTTTTGAGCTTTCAGTAAGGGTGGCTCAAAGAGTTCAAGGAATTCCCTAGCAAACTCTGGAGAACCTTGGGGTTTCACTGAACTCTGGTTGAGAAACACTGCTTTGGAGAATTCCTAGATCCCTAGTTGAGAATGGCTGTTCTAGACAAATACGGGGCCTCCATCTTTGAGCAACAGTTGGGAGAAATTCATCTCCTGTTCTTGTGAACCTGTTCACAAAGCAAGCTCATAAAGTCATGATCTGATATGGATGTGGAGGAACTTGAGTGGCCTGCACAAAGCCCTGACCTTAAATCTACTAAACATCATTTGGACGAACTAGGACACCACTTGTAGGACAGATCTTCCCATCCAACAGCAGTACCTGACCTCACATTCAACTTACTGGCTGAACAGGCACAGATATCCTCCAAAATCTTGCAAAAAGCTTTTCCAGAAGAGTGGAGGTTGTCATAAACAATGAGAGCCAAGTCCATAATGCTGGCCATGGTTGGCAATGGGATATCCACCAAGTTCCCATACGCGTTTGATAGCTAGGTGTGCACAAATGTTAGGTGATAAAGCAAACATAGCTCCCCATGTACGAGTATCTGTATATCAGCTCATTTGTATATTCAGATATCAGAAGACAAGGGACTAGTCATTAGTTTTGCCTGTGGTCCCCTTGCAGGATGCAACAAATTGTGTAAGGATTCCATCACCCAATCATCCAATTATGTTATCAGCAAACTCCAATAAATTATACTTACTTCATCTGCAAATGAATAGATAATTTAAATCAATACTTATACTTTTTTGGTTGATCTTTTATGAACTACAGGTTGACATTTTCAAATGTACACTGTGTTCTGGAGGCACCATTAATGATTTGATGGTGCTGTACTCCAGAATCGGCTGTTGGGTCTTGCTTGCACGTGCTTTCCTGCTCATTCCTCCTCATTTATTTGCTGCTGTATAGCCCCATTATGGATTCAGCATCCATTTAAAGTACTATACAGGTAGTAATTTTTCTGTTAAATATATACAGCATATATAACCGGAGAAAATTTGGAATTTCTGAAAATGCGGCACTCCTCAGGTCCGGAGGTTGCTGGATTTTTGAATGTCACCCTGTACCTATGAGTATCATCATGTATGCATGTGGATTGAGGCAGCCATTGTGGTAGTGCCAAGTTTATGTTACTTCATGTCAGAGCCTATTGCAAGAAGAAAAGACCCCCAATGGACTTTTGGGGGGGGTTTGTAATCCTTAAAAAGTTAACATGAGGGCATCCTGAGAAGCACAGAATGAGGAGCACAGTGTTCTTCTGTTTTTCCATTGTCCAATGGGGGCAGCTCCTAGGCCAGAATATAGTGCTCAATGGTAGTACAGTCTACAAAGTTTCCATAACATTTGCTCTTCTGATACAAAAATCAACTAAACTATATAAAGTACAAATACTAATTTTTTTTTACATGAAGTGTTATACTCAAATTTCAAAAAGACCTTCAACCAATGAATATAATACAAAAAATGGAAGAACATCAGCAGTACATCTGCTAAGTACAAGATGAAGACCACTAATATATTCCTTTGTGTGGTTCTCTTTCAGGTTGGCATGACGGCTGTATTCGTTGCATGGTTGGTGTTCCAACCGCGTCTGTAATTGCCACCATCCTTTGCTTCACTGGGGTGGCTTTGTTTTGTGGATGTGGTCATGAAGCTCTGAGTGGAACCGAAAAACTGATTGAGACATACTTTTCAAAGAACTACCAAGAATACGAATACCTCATCCATGTGTAAGTCAACATTTTGATGTATAATATTTATGTAAGGATATGATGTGTAGATATTTGTGAGCCATATTGGCAAAAATTGGCCATGTTGGTGCCCTCGGACTGTTACCCATAGCTCAGTGAAGATTGGAACCTTTGAAGGGTTCCTTTTCCAATATGGAGTCTTGGTGAGAGATATAGATGAGTTTCACTTGTGACTTTTGGTACACAAACCTAAAAAAGTTCGGTCTTTGGCCTCGATTTTTGTCAAAAAGTCAACATTTGCATTTTTTTTTGTCTGCTTAGGCTGCACACTTGACACATGCTTGGGAGACGGAATGGTTCATATTTCATTGTAACTTTTTGGTTTTCTCCTAAAGGGTCAATGGATTCCAGTATGCCATCTATGGCATTGCCATCTTCTTTTTCTTGTTTGGAATTCTGCTCCTGGCTGAGGGATTTTATACCACCACTGCAATCAAACACATTCTAGGAGAGTTCAAGCCACCAGCTATTAAAGGCGGCCTTATTTCTACTGTGACTGGAGGACCACCTAAACCTAGAAGTGCCAGGGGAAGGCAACCCATTCACACCTTGGAACTCCTCTGCCGCTGCTTAGGGAAGTGGCTGGGACACCCAGACAAGGTAAGGGTGAAGATGAAACTAATTTTGTCTGAATATAAGAGATTTGGGTATTATTACTTGAATCTTGGAGAACTTTGTGTAGTTCTAGTAGATCTGTGCAGTTATCCAGTGACACACTGTGCAGGAACTTCCTGTAATACAGACCAGTCATTGCTGCTCTCTCCTCTTGTGCAGGGTGACTGGTCTTGTCTCCGCCCCTGTTTTTTTTTTCAGCAGGAAGCATATAGTAAGCGGGTCTTCCTCCCACAGCTCTTCTCCCTGTACAATACAAAGGTAGTAATGGCCTTTGTGCTGCACAGGTCATCATCCTATGTGGCTCTCAGGTACAGATCATCCATAAATTTCTGTTCACTGCTGTAGCAAAGTGTGACATTCTTTGTGTTTATACTGTATTCATTGTAGTTTGTTGGAGTCACATACGTTGTGACCATCCTTTGGATCCTGATCGTTGCCTGCGCTGCCGTTCCCGTCTACATTTACTTCAACACATGGGTGACCTGTCAGTCTATCGCAGTTCCTGCCAAGACCTCAGCTGGCATTAGTAACTTGTGTGCTGATGCACGTATGTATGGTAAGTAAAAAAGTTTAAATTTCAATATATTATTATAATATATACCAAGAAGGAAAGGTTCTGTTCAATGGTTAGTTTTCAGTTACCCTACTTGACCAGAAATTGGTGAACACCTGACCATCACACCTATATGAGCTCCTGTTCAAAAAGAATGGCCATTAATAAGAAGTTGCTCCCCATTGTGGTTATACCATCCTCCATCCATCTGGAAATGCTTCCCATAAAATTTTCGAGGTTGTCTATTGGGATTTGTGGACAATTGTGAAGTCAGGTAGATGATGTTAGAGGTGAAGACCTGATTCATCCTTCTAGTTCATCTCAAGAGTGTTCAGTAGGTTTGAGGTCAGGGCTCAGGACACACGAGTTCCTCCACACCAAACTGGTGACCCCATGTCTTTATGGAGCTGTCTTTGTACCCCGAGAGACAGTCGTGGTAGTACAGAAAAGGGTCTTCCCCTTTCATGTTGGATGAGAAGACCAGGGTCACAGTCATGACCAGCTTTCCAATTCATCCCAAAGGTGTTCAGTTGGGTTGAGGTCAGGGCACTCAGGTTCCTCCACCCCAGACTGGTGACCCCATGTCTTTATGAAGCTGGCTTCATATATGGGATGCAGTCATGGTGGAATTGAAAAGGGTTTTCAACTTTCATGGTGGATGAGAAGACCTGGGTCACAGTCATGACGAGCTCTCCAGTCCATCCCATAGATGTTCAGTAGGCTTGAAGTCAGGACCACTTGATTTTTTCAACACCAACCTGGTCAAACCATAGATTTGGCTTTGTTCACCAACATAGTTGAACGAGTTTAATATGTCCTTATATGCTGTAGTATCAACAACAACTTTCAATGGCAACACCACAACTACACCAAGTAATAACATTCCAATGGATGTGTTCTTGGTATGTTGAAGACATTTTGGAGCCCTCCAAGCTGCAAAATGTCTTCAACTTTACAAGAACGTATCCAGTTGAATGTGACTAATACTAGATATACAATGATCTGGATAAATGACAACCTTTGCACACCCAACCTCCACATTTGGAGATTGCCCATACATCTGCCAATGTAGTGTATATATATAAGTCAACCCAATGACAAAAATGTCTTGAATTGAGTTGAATGGTATAAGCCCGTGAAATGTCTGCCAAAATGTTCCTTTATAACAGGGTTGGGCAAACTTGTTGGCTCAGGGGCCACTATGAGTTTTAAAATTTGACAGATGGGCCAGGCCAGTATCAGATGAATAGACATTGTTTGTATGAACCACTATAAAGTAGGTGTAAAAGCTGCTAACTAAAAGTAACAGAAAACATACATTCACATAGCATTCCATTTCAATGGGAACTATGTTGTTGGTCACCCCTTTTTTAGCCAGTGGACAGTTTTGTACCAATATTTGATGGGTCAGATTTAAAAAGCCCAAAGGGCCGTAGTTTGCCCATGCCTGCCTTATAACATTGCCCAAAGAAATTACCTCTTGGTTCTTTTCCTACAGGAGTTCTGCCATGGAATGCTTTCCCTGGAAAAGTGTGTGGAGCTAGTCTACTCGCTATCTGCAAAACCAATGAGGTTGGATGTTTTCTTTTTCATTACACTAATTACAAATTACAGTGGTTTTATTGAATGGCTAGGCCTCCATTGACTATGGACACAGACCAGTTAGTATTATTGTAAATGTTTTATGGTTTGTTGAGGTTCTATATTTGCCACAAGTCTGATAAATAAAGTGAAAGTTTAGTTTTTCTTAGAACTCACCTCTCTCACCCATACTTTAATGGCATCATGAATAAAGAGAAGGAGCTCTGTCCTAGGCTTTCCCTCAGCTTGTCCTATGACATGTCAACCAAGGAGCAACCAAGAAGGACTTCCCTGCAGGGCACCCGTGCTTGGATTATATGACTGCATTTCATTTCATTTCAAGAAGATATGATGTATGGGAGAAATATCACCCCCCATAGAGAGCCAAAATGTATCATTGGTGTCAGCTAATCTGACCTGAGAGACACAAATTATTCTTTGCTCAAGGAAACATGGCTTAGGACTGTTGAACATACTTCTTCATATAAATTGGGGGAATTCTGAAGACAAATCGGGGAGTTCTGTGGATGAATAGAGGAGTTATCTAGGCGAATGGGGGAGTTCTGTGGGTTGATAGAGGAGTACTGCAGGCTGTTAGGCAAGTTCTCTGGATGAATGGGGGAGTCTTGTAGACAAATGGGGGAGTTCTGTAAGCTACTGTGAGGGTTCTATAGGATATTGGGGGAGTTCTGTAGATGATTACTTTAGTTCTTTAGATAAATGGGGGAGTTTTGAAGATGAATAGGGGAGTTATGTAAATGAATAGGGGAATTCTTCAGATGCATGGGGGAGTTCTATAAATGAATGGGGGAGTTCTATAGATGAATGGGGGAGTTGTGTAAGTTAATGAGGGAGTTCTATAAGTAATGGGGGAGTTCTATAGATGAATGGAAGAGTTCTGTAAATGAATGGAGGAGTTCTATAAATGAATGTGGGAATTCTATGAATGAATGGGGGGGGGGGGGGGGTTTGTTCTACAGATCAATGGAAGAGTTCTCTAAATAAATAGGGGGATTCTATAATTGAATATAGAGTTCTATAGATGAATGGGGGAGTTCTTTAGATGAATGGGGGAACTCTGTAAATTAATAGGGGAGTCCTATAAGTGAACGAGGGAGATCTATAGATGAATGGAGGAGTTTGTAAATGTATTGGGGGAGTTCTATAGCTGAATGGGGGAGTTCTGTAAATGATAGGGGAGTCCCATAAATCAATGAGGGAGTTCTAAAGATCAATGGGGGGGGGGGTTCTATAAATGAATGGGGGAGTTTTATAGATGAATGGGGAGTTATATAAGTGATTGAGGGATTTCTATAGATGTATGGGGAGATTTGTAAATGAATGGGGGAGTTCTGTAGATGAATGGAGGGAGTCTATAGATGAATAGAAGAGTTCTGTAAATTAATGGAGGAGTTCTATAGATGAATGGGGGAGTTCTTTAGATGAATGGGGGAGTTCTGTAAAGGAATGAGGGAGTTCCATAAATCAATGGGGGGGTTCTATAGATCAACGGGGTTGTTCTATAAATGTATGGAGGAGTTCTGTAGGAAATGATGATAATTGATAACAGTACAGTAAACACAAACAAAACCATTATAATGGTGTATTTAAAAGATCAAAAGGAAACAACAAGAAGAAGTTCAGTGTTATGCACATAAACTTTAAAAAAATAAAGAGAAATTATATATTTTTACCTTTTTCTTCAGTTTCAGATGACATTCCACCTTTTCATTGTTGCCTTTGTGGGTGCAGCTGCGGCTCTTGTGGCTCTGGTGAGTTGTATTGATCATTTGTATGGGTAATGCAAAAACAAATGAAAATGATAGATTGTCTTACATAAGCCAGTGATTCCAATTCATATTTATAAACACCTTTCCTGACAGCAGGCTTCCAATGATAGAGTCATTCAGAAGCGATCCATTGGTAGATGCTGTAATATGTAGTATTTGTTTAAAGCTGAACTCCAGATATTCCTGTAGCTCTGAATTCATTATTATCATTAAATGTATTTTTTTTAAATGCAAGTACCTGAATTAGACTTGGTATCAGCTTCCCCTGTAAAGCAAAGCTTACACTAAGAAAGAGAGAAGCAGCATCAATTCCATATTACAGCAGTTACAAAGAACATGCAAATAGGAGGAAAGAGCTGAGTGGCAGCAAGAAGATCCTATCATTCCGCTGCTTCTTCTTTTCTGTCCAGTCACAGGCTGGAGGAGGGAAAAGACCTTTAATTGCAGCAGAAAAATAAATGTGGTCTGTGCTGTATCCAAAGGTTGTGCAAATCTCAACTAGAAACTAGATGGACAAAACACAAATCTTTTGGCAGACATAACATCTCATTTATTTGCATTTTATCTGTGTATTTAACTGTTTGCCTGGAGTTCAGCTTTATAAAATTAGGAGTTTATTTCTCAATTCTGAATTTGTTGCAAGAATAAATCCAAATGCCAATGTTCCCCAATTGTGCATTGGGAAGGGTTCTTTTACTGCACAGACCCAGCCATATATCATCGTTTGAAGGTGATTGTGGGTTTTTATTCCATATAGGCTAAATAAAAGATCAGGTAATAAGGTCTATTTATAAAACAGACATTCACTGAAATATTATATATCTCTAGTGGAAAATCAATTATTGCCATTGAAACACGTAGACCTGGAAGATTCCCCAGCAAAGAATGTTTCAGTGAATATCACTGCTTCATAAATAGAACCTAATGTGTTCCCGACATTTCTTTAGATATTCTTTTATCATTCATTTTTCTTTAAAACGATGGAGAGCTTTTCCCAGAGAGAATATGAGTTGTATTGTCTACTTAACCAGTTGCCCGATAGATTGTCAGTCCAGTTAGTGGCAGTTACCCAATATTCTTGTTTTTTTGTTTCAATGTTGGCCAGTAGGAAGAATGTTCTATTACTATTATTGGTGTTCTGTGAAAAAAATTTCTAGGAAACAGGCGGTCAATTGGAAGAATATTCAATTACATTGGTGGTTTGTTGGGAGATGGTATGTTCATTGTTCTTCAGTGGAAAGAATATTTTGAATCATTGGTTTGTTACATTGGTGGTCAGTGCCAATGCCCCCTATACTGGTCCCATTCTTCCAATTCAGCCATGTAACATTCATACTGGAAGTATAAGTGGACTGCACATTGATGGTCAATGGAGATATGACCATGGATGTTGACATGTTGAGTGATGGTCAAAAAAGAGAAGAACCCCTTTACTTGAAGGGGCACATTTTTTAGTTAATAGATGATCAATTAAGGGAATGTCTTGTACCATTGGTTGTTGATGAGGGTGAAGGGAATGTCTTTATAACTAGCGGGGGGGATGTCTTGTTTAACTGGTAGATGGAAGTATGTGTTGCAATATTGGTGTGAATAAGGTATTTGGTGGTCATTTGGAGAATAGCCTTGTTGTTTTGCTGGCCAGTGGGAAGAATGCCACTTACATTGGTGGTAAGAATATCATGATTTATTGATGTTTAGCTGGAGGAAAGTCTTGTGATATTGGCAGTCAATGGGAGAAAAGATTTGCTACATTGGTGGTCATTGGGAAAATGATTGGTTACATTGGCCTACAATGGGATAAATGATTGGTTACATTGGTAGTCATTTGGAGAAATGATTGGGTACATAAGTAGTAAATTGGAGAAATTATTGGTTACATTGGCCTACAATGGGATAAATGATTTGCTACATTGCCAGTCACTGGGAGAAATGATTGGTTACATTGGTAGTCATTTAGAGAAATGATTGGTTACATTGGTAGTCAATTGGAGAAATGATTGGAGTCAATTGGAGAAATGATTGGTTACATTGGTAGTCAATTGGAGAAATGATTGGGTACATTAGTAGTCAATTGGAGAAATGATTGGTTACATTGGCCTACAATGGAATAAATGATTTGCTACGTTGCCAGTCACTGGGAAAAATGATTGGTTACATTGGTAGTCATTTAGAGAAATGATTGGCTACATTGGTAGTCAATTGGAGAAATGATTGGTTACATTGGTAGTCATTAGGAGAAGTGATTGGTTACTTTACTGATCAATGGGAGAAATGATTGGTTACATTGCTGGTCAGGGTCAGTTTGAATCTTTTTCCTCATTAGTTAACAGTGGGATGAATGCCTTGTTATAATGGTGGTCAGTAGAAAGAATCTATTGATATATTGGTGGTCATTAGGACATGTGAGCAGTGTGAAGAATGTTTTGTTGCATTATTGGTCAGTGGTAGGGATGCCCCATTAAATTGGTGCTCAGTGGGAAGAATGTCACCCTAAACAGGAAGACAAGGTCAGGGGGGAATATTTTGTTTCAATATTGGCCAGTGGGAAGAACGTTTTATTACATTGGTGTTCAGTGAAAAAAAGGTCTTGTTGCATAGGTGGTCAGTTAGAAGAATTGTTACATTGGTGGTTAGTTGGGAGAATGTTTGTTACATTAATGGTCGATGCAATGGCCCCCTATACAGTCACTGCCCCCATGCTTCCAATTTCTGCCAATTGAGATTCGTGCTGGAACCATGGAGCACGGCCTGGGGGTCAATCAACCCAACACTGCCCAATGAACCCCCAGCAAACCTCGATGACCCCTGGTTAAGAAAGACCTTTAAATAATTTACCTGTACAGTACATCCAGGTGATGTCACAATGACCAATCAAGTGATTCATATTTACCTGCCTATTCCCTAATGTTCAAATATAGTCAAGTATTTATTTTATTGTAATTTTTTATGTTTATTAAGTAATGATTTTGAATATTAGGCAACAAGTATTTATATAAATCCACTGATTTTTTGTTGCATTTAGTAATCTGTTTTGTATAATGTTTCCTTAGTTATATCACATTTAGAGCTGAACTCCCAGCTAAATACACAGATGAAATACATTTATAGGGACTGTTTCACCTGCCAGAATATTTGCATTTCTGTCCAACCAGTCCTGACATTTACAACCCTGCAACACAGCAAAATTAAGCTGGTGATACCTATTTCCCTGTCACAGCTGTAAATGAAAAGAAAGGAATGTCCTCCCCCCTGAACCCTCAGCCTGCTGACTGCACAGTGAAAGAGCAGGAAGTGACTGATGAGTTCACTCCTCTTTCATTCTGCACTTTCCTCCTATCAGCATGTTCCTTGTAAGTATATTGGTCTGCAGAACCAAAGACTGACAGTCCTGTTGCTCTCTCCCAGCCGCATTAAGGTATTCACACTGGTTACAACTGAGAAATATATTTAATGCTTTATTATTGAATTCATAACTGCATAATTGTGTGCCTGTTATATCTGCCTGGAGTTCCAGTTTTATAGTAGCCAGTTGTCGCAAAAATGAATATGCTTTTCTGGTTGATATTTGACATTTTTTTTAGGTATGTAGATGTTTTATGAGGATGTAGTGCACAGGGATTGTGTGCTTGTGAAATTGAACTGGTCAGGACCAATACTGGATCATAAATCAGTATGGTTCCATGCATCCCTTGTAGGTATTTTACATCATCAGTGTAATGCCAAAGACACACTAGTGGTAGTGGTGGTGGTTGAAGTGGTGGGAGTATTGGTGGTAGTGGAGATAGTGGTGTTGGTATTGGTGAAAGTTGTAGTCATAGGTGGGTGGAAGGTCAGTTATAGTGTCCAGCAGGCAGCCAACCCACCAAGAAATTCCAGATATTGATGATTCTAGTGGCACTGTTGGCTCCTCAAGAATGTAAAGATTGGCTACAACACTGGGACTAATGGTGAGTATTATAAATGCATTGAGCTACACTTATTGCCTGGAAATTGAGAATATTCAAGAGGGAGACCGATAGAAGGGGTATTAAAATGTAAGATAGGAGGCAAGGTATAGAAGAGAAGGTCCTTACTAGAAGGGTTAGGTGCAAAAATGATGTGTAGCTGAAAAGTCCAAAAATGGACACTGAAAGGTATTCAGATAAAAAGTAAACCTTTGGTCAGCCTATGGGCAATAAACTATTTACAGAGAGGAACTGAGGTTCAAAATCCATTACTGACCTCTGTAGTTGCAGGTATTCTGGAGTAAATCATCCTCAAAATATGCAGCAGAAGCACTGTTCTCATTTGAGTAGTTCTCTCAGCAGCTCAGCTCACCCTGTTTCACCTCCCCACCCCTTCAGTCAGCTTAGGTACCACTTCTCCCTCCTGGAATTGATTTAGTAGCTTAGCACACTTTTTTTATCTTCTTAAATCATTGCCTCAGCAGCTTGCTATTTTAAGCAGCTCAGTCACCCTGTTGTATCCCTCTCCTTCCCCCTAGAAAGGATTTAGCCAGTTCACTGTCTAAGCAGCACATTACCCAGCTTCGTATTTTAAGCAGTTTAGATCATCCTGCTTCCTACTCCAGCAACAATTCAGTAGCTCAGTTCACCTTTCTATCTCTTTCCTGTAGCAACTCTGCAGCTCAGCTCACTCTGCTCTTTTCTCTTGTGCAATAACATGGCAAGCTTTCCAGCTTTCTAATCCCTGTGGATACAATGAATGGCTCCTTGTGGAGGAGCCCTTTTTTGTGTCTACAGAGATTGGAAAGCTGGAATGGTTGAGCTGAGCTACAGAGAGGAACTAGAGCCACTTTGAAGGTGAATTGCTCTACAGTACCTGCAACTAGAAAGAACAGGTGAGCAAGGATCAAATGCCAAAAGCAAAACTTATAAAGTCCAGATTTGATTTTATTGTGAGGCTATATTATATATTATACAGATAAACATTACTATTTATACATTGTGTATTCTTTCTTCCTTATGTTCCTTTGCAGCTCACTTATATGATAGGGGCAGCTTTCAACTATGCTGTGCTTCGAGTTACTGGTCAGGCCGGCCGTTCAAAGTTTTAAGCTCCAAGCTGGGGACTAAGTCAAAAAAACAAAACAAAACTGTCTTCATATTATGTTGATAATATCTTCTTTTTAATTCCTTTTTTTAATGGACTCATAATAATATGGATAGCGGTTTCCATAGCTGGTCTGCCCTTTGTATCCAGCTTTCCAACGCCCTAATGATACATTTCACCTCCACCATGAAGCTCTGTACAGAAAAAAACTATTGATGTCTTCACCCAAAATCACTGAAACAATGGAGACGAGTGTATGTGTTGTAGATTAGGATAAATTTGGGTAAAGGTGGGCAGAAATGATATAAAAAAATATATTTAAAAAAATGTGTTAAAAGTCTATGATACACAAAAGTTATTGTTGCCTGTTTCAGGTTCATCGTGTGAAACTATATATGGAGAATGTATAATATTAATTGAAACATATAGTACACTTATTCTTTTTTAGGATATTGAGCT
This sequence comes from Pyxicephalus adspersus, assembly GCF_032062135.1. Lineage (NCBI taxonomy): Eukaryota > Metazoa > Chordata > Amphibia > Anura > Pyxicephalidae > Pyxicephalus > Pyxicephalus adspersus. Next base: position 85,099,570 of record NC_092871.1, on the reverse strand, counting down.
TAATAATATACCACAAAAACCTTTATTATTTGACATACTCTTCATATATTAGCCAACAAGAATCCTAGTTTTTAACATTGCATGTGCAGCATACAAAAACGCCTTTTAGAAGTGCAATACTTGTGTTTGGTTACCCAAGTAAAGTTCCTAATTCACCTTTGCAAAATCAAGCAGCTTCCAACTCCAAAAACCACAACATACGTTAAGAAGAACTTGCTAAATTAATTGCAGTGTATACCAAAGCCTTTATCCTAGCCTATGCTTCTACTGACTATTTTAGATTATAGGTATCAAATGGGAATTGCTTATCCCCCAATAGTGACCTAAGCTTGGATGTCATTCCAGATTGCTTTAGCTAATATTCACCAATGCAATTAGTTCTTCATTAACCTTTCTGCTTAATATTGCATGCAGCCTGCAGCTCGTTTCTCCAGCGTAACATAAAGAACGTGAAACAGGTTGCTCTTCCTGATTGCACATTTAAAGCCCAGCTAAATTATAGCATTGGAACTATATGAGTATGACCTTCGTTATATTTTTGTGTATTTGCACTGCTTTAATCTGTAAAAAACTGGGCAAAGAAAACAATCAATATAGGATCATTTCATGCAGTTTTGGCATAGACACAAAACCCATGTACCAGAAATGTAAAATTATGCGTAGTCAATATTCATTTGCCAGAATATAATATCACTGATCATTTTAAAAATGGGATTAGAATCTTCTCACCTTATTGTCCCTTTTTCTAGTATACCATATTTAAAGCTGAACTTTGGCCAATCTTCTTGCCATTCTCAACCTTTCTTTAGGGTTGAGGTTAGTTTGTAGAGCAATCCAGCCCTATAAAGTTGACCCATCATTATTATTTTTCTTTCTTGAGCAGGGCAACCGGTCTGGTTACCGCCCCTTCCCAAAGGTGTGAGTGGATCTCCTGGTCTGTCCCCACCTTTAAATAATAGAATAAATAATAAAATATTATATATAATAGATTATTTAATAGAATAGAAAAGGTCAGAATTGAATAGGAGAAAAATGATTTTTGAGTTCAGCTTCATCTACTTCCAAATATACCCTTTTTATTCTTTTCATACAGCGGACACATTGGGCAGATGCAGAGGCGGGTATTCCTAGCATAGTCTAGACACGAAACAAGGGGATATACATGGGAATAGGAATCTCCATATAGGAGATGAGCCCTAGAATAATTATTCCTCTTTCCACTAACCAGTTTGTAATCTGTAAACTTGTTATATTCTTGTATTTAGGCCTATTCAGCCGTCATACAATGGATCACTCGTAGCAGACTGCAAAATGTATAAGACATATATTACAAATCATCAAGGCAAATACATAACCACATTAACTAATGAGCTCATGAAAAGAAACAAAAAAACTCAACTGCCCTCTGATATAATCAATAGATGGGCGGTATCTAATGCATCATTATAAAATGTAATAGTTTCATTGATAACGGCAATCGGTTCCATGTCCGAACGGTGCTTCCCCTGTGAGCTCATCGGTATGTGTACATATAATACGATAGATCCACATACACATACATCCCCGACACAAATCCAAAGGTCTCAGTATCAGGAATTTGTGTTAAGCTTTTTTCTCTTTTCTTTATTTTCTATTTTATTATTTGGTTGATCGTTATTGCTTGCTGTGAATCGCTAATTGTGAAATGTAAAAGTTTTAAAAACAATATTAAATTTGTCTTGGTGAAATTTTAGATGTGTCTCTATGGGTGAATTTATTAAAATGTGACAATGAATATCTTACCTTGATTTCCAGCTAGAAAACATAAACTGATACAAAGAACTGTCATTAGAACAGGAAAGGGTGCAAGAAAACACATTGTAAAATATCTTACCGCTGTTTGTAGATATTTTCACATTCAACAAGATTTTACAATCTTGAGATATGGGCAGCCTGCTGCAGAGAAGGACCTTTGCTTTCTATGTGGAAGCAGCGATCTCTCGGCAGAGGTCTGGCACACCCCCTGCTGGGTCAAACTCTCAGATCAGCAAGGAGTGTGCGCTTTGCTGATTTCATACCTTTATGCATGAATTGAAATGAATTCCTTATTATATAGGTGTACTGCGTTCCTTTACAAATGCATGTTTTCATAAGCTTGTTAACTACCTGCAGCTTCCTGTGTCACTTCCCTGCTCAATGACTCATAAAGAAGCATGATCACACCTTTGAGGTCCTCCTTGTCTTCTCCTCCTGTAATTTAAGAATGTTTTAGGCTCCCACTGGCAGTATTAAGTGATCCAAAAGAACCCGACTGCCTCACCCTGTATACCCAACCACTGTTATTTTATTTTCTGCTGTGCAGGGATTGCTAGAAAGATAATACATTATACAGTTTAGGCTATTCTAAATGATTATACAAAAATAAAGCTGAACTCCAGGCAGATAATAAAACATCAATGAATGCAATTATGTATTTATTTTAAAATTGTATTACAAACGTAATTATTGTAAATACCTGTTTTTGACTTCATATTAATAGCCCCTTGCAATCCTTGTACAGCAGCAATCAGACTGGGAGAGAGGGGGTGAAACTGAGAGCCAATCCAATGCCCTGTATTCACAAGGATTGTGCTGATTGGAGAAGACCACAGAGAGGTGGCCTCCTTAGCATGGTGGTGCTCTGGTGGTGGTGCTCTCTATGGTGGTGCTCTTCTCTGTCCAATCACAGGCTGGGGTGGGGAAGTGACATAGCTGTGTTTCCTAATGTGTTTCCATAAATTTCTTGTTGTTTAATCATTTTTCCCTTATTGTAATCTGGTTATGTTTTGATCATTGTATTGTATATCATGCTAGTAATTTTTTTTAGCACATACTCTATATGGGCAGAAGTTTTGTGGACACCAGAGCATTAGATCTTTATGAGCCTGTTGGTCAAGGGAATTAGAGAAAATCCTTTCCTGTCCATTGTCAAATAGTATGACATTGTCCACCTCCCCTTAAAGCCATTCATATGGAGTTGTTCCGGACCCCCCATGGCCATGATTATGGAGTTGTCCTCCCCTTTCTTGCCGTTAACATTCTCCACTCTTTCCACAAGATTTTGGAAGGTGTCTGTGGGGATTTGCCCCATTTGTGAAGTCAGGTAGTGATGTTGGGTGAGAAGACCAGGCTCACCATTCCAATTCATCCCAAAGGTGTTCATTAGGGTTGAGGTCAGAGCACTTGAGTTCCTCCACACCAAACTGGTGACCCCATGTCTTTAGGGAGCTGGCTTTGTACCCCGGGGGACAGTCATGGTGGAACACAAGTGGCCACAAGGCTGGAAGACTCCAATTGTCTACGTATAATGGTATTTTACCCCTTTGTACCAGTGTTACTGGACCCCTTATTACCCATGTATAATGGAATATTACCAAAACCCTTTACTGCAGGCACCTGGACTCTTTACCAAACATTTGAACATTTTGGACATTTTGAAGGTTGTCCACAGAGTGTGTCAGGTGTTCACAAACTCTGGCCATATATTGTAATATAAATTGACCTTCAGATTATATAAAAAGAAACTACAGGTTTATATCACCCACCAAAGCTCTCTGGAGTTCTGGTGGACACTTTACAGGAAGCGAGGCAAAAAACCCCAAATGAAGTATAAAAAGAAACACATGATGAGTATTTGAGTTGGTTCTCCAACTTGTCCATTAAAACCTGTAGACCGTGTGGACAACTAGGGCAGCAGCTTTAATTTCTCCATGTATGTTCAATTGCTGAATACTTTGAAACCCAAAAAGCACCTCACTTCCTCCTGGTTCTACATCTTTCCGTTAGCCATGGGAAGAAGGTGCCAGGATGGACCAAGAGTATGAACACAACGGGAGCAAATTAACGCTGCTGTAGAAAGAGATAGCTCTTTGTATCAACTAGCAGCAGTAGAACATAGTCACGTGAAATCCCAACTCCAGTTGGACCCCCTTTGTACTTTTTGAGTATATGTACCTTTTTGAGCTGATCTGGTCATATGATATCTTTGCTCTCTCTGTTGTGATGGCCAGGTCCTCAATGATTCAAATTATGGCTTCCCATAAAAAGCCATTATCTGCATCATTCTCATGTGGGTCCAGACCTGCTTAGCCCTCGGGGGTGGGTACTTGATGGACACCCAGGTCCCATAGGAAATGCTTAAGCAATGCTGGGCATCGGTCAACCCAATGAGCGGAGGAAGAAGGAGAAGGTGAGTAAAACTTGGAATTTTGTTTTTTAAAAAGGGCAGGAGGGAGTTTTTTGTTTAATCTGAGTTGGGCTTTCGGTGTTTCTTCTGGGTCCTCCAGGCACCAAAAAAATGAAATTTTTAAAAAGCTTTTTGTTAGGAATTTTTGAACCCAAAGGCAGACACCGGTCTCCCTTTTCTTTCAGATAAACGCCCTCATGTGTCTGTCGGCCAACAGGGTATATCACCAGCAAGCACTAGAGGCCGGAAAAAGGCGGGAGACTCCACAGGCTGAGAGCTCAGAACTTACTGAGATTCTTCCGGAGCTCCCACAACGAAGCGCAGAGAACCTGGTATAAAAACGCCTTTGTCTGGGGTGTCCCAGGTTGGGAGCATGCATTTTTAATGTCAGCTGTATAAGATAGGGACATTACATTTGTGATATGGCAGTTGTATTGATGTTGTCCTTTTTTATTATAATTTATTATTATTTTTATTTTTTTTCCTAAGATTATTGATTTTTTTTTATGATATAGGTTTCATCATCCGTTAGTTCTGTTTTCAATGCAAATGATTAAATTCAAATGATCTGAAAATACTAAACCAGTTTCTACAAAACCTTTTGCTTTTTTTTTTTTACTATACACTGAAAAGCCAACTTGGAAATTCCGACTTTTATGATTTTGTGATGGCCAAGTTCCCGTTGATTTACACAAAATGAAAAAAAGGAATTGCACCTCTTCAAGGTAAATTGGTAAAACAATCCAGCCATGGGTTCAAAGCCCTGGGGTTCACCTAATATCCAATCTGCAAGATGCCATACAAATACACACTGGCCGTGGTTTAAAATGTTACAGGTAGATCACACATTCCGCCAAACTCTTAACTAACGCGTTTCGCTCTGACTTAGAACTAAATTGTAACAACAAAATAGCTAAACTGTCTGCAATAAGCAGCATTGCAACTGGAAATGCATGCAGGCTGGACTTTGGTTCCTGTCACCTTCTAAACATCCAGTCACACCATGAATCAGCCACGGGATTTTGGTCCCAGGTGATCACAGACCAGGCACACAGACGTGTTTCGGTGCAGCTCAATCTAGAACCACAGAATGCAGCTTATCGCCTCACTCTGTCAAACTCCACATGTATATATTGAATTCTATCCCAACCAAATGGTGCTGCTGCCTTGATCCCTAGGAGCCTTCCCTAATGTATGTATGTAAAAGGTTCTTGGGAAATGTAGTTCTGGGAGCACTACATTCAAAGCCCTTGCAAGAACTTTACAAGCCCAATCATGAAAATAAAATGTTTCTTGCATCAATGTTTGGTGAAGACAACAGGTTGGAGATAAATGTAGCCAATTCCTGGACATACCCTTTATGCCCTCTCATAGGCTATAAAGGTTAGGAGTCTCTGGTAGAGTGTGTGAACCACCTGGAACAATTACACTTTGCTGAATACTAATAGACATGGCATTTGTATTGCTTTTCAGAAAGTCTAGTCTATTGTGTGCAGCAGTATTTACTCCTGTATGGCCATGCAGATCAATTGCAATAATAATAATATTATTAATATTAATAATTATAATATATTATGGAGTGTTAAAGGGATGCACCATTTATAGCCTGGAAGTATAAAGTCAGCTGGTCACAGCTAACCTTTGCTATGATGGAAGCCACCAATATCCAATTACTAGTGCCAGCAGCTCTCCTCTTAATTAGCACAGGCCCATCCTCATCTAAATCCTATACCTAATTAATCCATTTTATGCCAGTCTGAAAATTTGTTCTTTTATGTTTGAATACATTCTTCCTGGAGCATATTATATTAAGGAGGATCCTGATTCTTAATAAATCATGTGTTCTGCCTGCACAATCTAAAGCTAAAGTTCTTTGTAATAAAAATGATTCACATTAAATTCAATAAAGATTGTATTAACAATTATCAATAAACGATCTCCAGTTCAGTAAATGTGTCTAGGTTGGGATGATGTTATCAGTCTGCTGTATGCAAAAAAATGTATTGTGTACTTCCCCACTTATCAAACTGCAACATTGTAGCAAGTCACATTAGCTTGCTGCAGGCAGGAGGAAGTATTTCCTCAATCTCCTCTCCCAGTGATCAGACTGATTTATCTCAGACATTTGTGAGCAACACCAGGAACTGACAGCATCCAGGATTAACAGGAGCCAGCATCTCACTTGGAGCGGATGATGACCCTGAATGATGCGTGAACAAATATGGCTGCATTCCTTTTGGAGAGAAAAAGCAGATGTGCCATTGCATTGGCAAGGGGAACTGGGATCTCTGCAAAAAGTAATAAAAAACTGGAAATGTTACACTGACATATTACTTTTATTGTGTCATATGTGAATTGTTTAGTTCAGGGTGTTGGCCATGTTATCAATTACTCCACCCAACCACCAAAAGAATATTATACATATACAGTGCTATTTCTAGGAGACTGTGTGATTGTTGTAGGTACAAAAGAACCATAGTACAGAGGTCCAAGGTTAAGTTTCCATATGCATTGGTGCTCCAGTACGTGTGCGCTTTGATAAGCCATAAGCTGCATTAGACCCAGCAGCAGGCTTTTATAAAATGGTCTTTAAGTCCCGCCAACAGTGCACATTTTACATGCTATTTCTCCTATGAATAAGCAGGGTTTAAATGTCTCAGCAATTTGTATTAAATTACACCATACACCATACAGATATACTTATCTAAAGCAGTGGTCACCAACCTTTTGGACATCACGGACCTCTACATTTACTGACTCCGAACCACGCATGCGTGGGGAGCTGTGTATCACTCGGGGAAGGGAAGGAAACTTCCCCTATAGTGACGTCATGATGCCAGAACCTGCCCACTCTTTAATCGCAGATCTGAGCCAGGTTGTGTCCAGAGACATAACCCGCACACGGCCCTGGGCCTGCAATGTCTCCGGGAGACCTGGTCCCCGGCTCTGGCCGGTGCGCCACCCAAAGGAGTCCTTCTCCTGACCCCACTGGGGGGGTGCACCAGCCAGAGCCGCAGACCACAGATTGGGGACCACTGATTTAAAGCACCGATTCCTCTATTTTTCTGATGTCCCTAATGTGTTTCTCAATGTTGTTCTTGCTGGTGAGGAAGCTGTACTTGAGGACATGCAGTGCAAGATCTCCCTGCTTCTATGTCATTCATTTTACAGATGTGAGCTTCCTCCACCTCTCCTGATGCTTCTGGATTATTATCCCCATCAGTCATTGGTAACGAGCTCAGCTATGAAGAAGCAAAGCTCTGCATTTACGAACATTGCCACATCCATACATATACACACTATAGAACAATGCCTGGTAAGTCTGTAGTACTAGGAACTAAAACATTTGCTCCCCACTTGTCTTTTTTTAGGGGGCACATCAGCTACAGTCTAAGCAGGTTACCGGTCTTTATATGTAGTGGCTGCATTCATTTTCCTAACTCAGTTTTTATCTTGTGATCCTGCCAGCAAAACTTGCTGTCCCAAGGTGACTCATTGTATTGGTGACTTGGACTACAAAACTATCCTCAACTCCCAATATTCATTATATAGGCAGGTGACCGGGAGTGTCTCTAGGGTTCCTGATGGTCCCCAGTGGTGCTTCTGCTGCCACACTTTAGCAAGATTTCTTCACACACAATGGATATCATTTTGCATTTATAGTGGACCTGTCAGTAAGTCTGCATGAATACATTTCTGACATGTTACAAAGGTTTTTGTATAGTTTAAAAGCAGTTCCTATGCTCCAATCAATGACTGTGCCTAGGATCTCATGTTGTCAGGCTGCTGCAAGCAGGGGGAAGCATTTCCACAGTCCCTTCTGCAATGATCAGGCTACAAAAACCAGCAAGTGCCAAGGTGAGAGGTTGCGGCAGAGACTGATCTACCGCTGACATTTGTGAGCACAGCCAAGAACTGCATGAACTGATCGCACAGTCCAGAAGTAGACGGTGAATATTAAGGCTTTAAAGCTTAAAGAAATGATCTCCACTCATTCACCCTCCTCTACTCTTCCATGACAGCAGCAGGCTTTTAACATTTGTAGGAGCAGATGCTGAATGAAGGGATAGGCAGGGTGCCATAGAAATACATCACCCAACAGCCCTTTTTCTGATATATGATGCAAGTCTTGGCTTTTGGAACTCAAGACAGCAGAATTTTTTTCCTGAAAAAGTCAATTTAGTTTAAAAATCTGGTAATACCTTTTCTTTTAACCACAGCATCTGGCATTTTCACAGTCAATTCCTTACCAATGTCCAAAAGTATTTACTAAGTTTTCCAGCCAGTGCTGTTTTTCAGAACCCCCAGGCAGGAAGCATTCATACAGGGCAAGTAGCCAAAAGACCTCCTTTAGCTTGCATTTCTCATCACACTTTGGAGTAGGAGCTAAGGCACGGCTCTAGGGTGCAATGCAGCATCACCACCTTGGCAAGGAAGAAGTATACATGAAGAGGCAACCAGGACTTTAAAGCAACATTGCAAACCAAAGGGACAAGATTGACAATTTCCAAAAAAGGAGCGAAAGAAAAAAAAAAAAAAAAAAAAAAAAAAAAAAAAAAAAAAAAAAAAAAAAAAAAAAAAAAAAAAAAAAAAAAAAAAAAAAGGGAAAAAAGAATGAAAGGAAAAAAAAAAGAAAAGAAAAAAAGAAAGACTTATTTTCATTTCATGTTCCCCATCCATGAAGAACAAATTCACTTTAATTTTTTATCACATTTAAATCACCCTAAAAGGCTAAAGCAAGAAGTTCGATAAAATATAAATGGCAGTAAAACAGATATACTCAACGAATGGAAGGTTCATTTTATTGCCATCCCTCTAGGGGGCACTCTTGAAAAAGGTTGGAGAGAATTCTTGCAATTCCAGCTCCACCAGAATGCATGGTGACAGGACTGGAGATCAGTCAGACATTTTTTTAGGGGGTGCAGGTAATGGTTTACATGCTATTTGTATTTGAGACATAGACAAAAAAAATACCTTCCATTAGTCGTGGCTTTAAAATAAAAAGAGGCTGGAACAGCAAATACAAACTTAGCAAAACCTTTAAGGACTCTTAAAGAATAACATCGTAATTTTAATATTTAAGCCAAGTTAGATTTAATAGCTAAACCTAATTAGTTTCATTAAAAAAATTAATTAATTTGCCCATTAAGATATTCAGTTGAACTGAACAATGTAACAGACCTAATATCTAGTTTTTTTTTTTATTTTACTGAATCCAGGGGATAAAAAAACCATCCAAGCAAATATATAAATAGTAAAGCCAGCCAAATAAGCCAAAATGTTTCCCATCAGGAAAAGTTTTTCTTTTTTTTTTATAATAATTGTAATAGAAACTTTTTTTTAAAAAATTACACACACTTTATCATAACTGGATAACAATGACAATGATATTTTAAGCAATCTATACATAGAAAAAACAAACAGGTAATTCATATGCGAGTAGGATAAAAACTATTTTATATATTTACAGTCTTTATACAAAACAAAAACGGTGCTGGGAAGACGAGAGTTAGCTGTTGGATTCGTCGTCTAACCTCTTCATGTCCAGAGGTGGCAGCTTGGCGACTTCAAAAAATACCCTGCAAAAGAACAATAATATATACTTGAATATAAACGGGTGTCTACTTTTACCTCAATAACAGAAAAACTACATTGACTTGAGTATAATCCCAAGGCAAAAACTGCAACTATTACTGCTAAGGTTCAAAACTTACCAGAAATACCAATAAAATTGATGTGATTACATATAGGATGTATTATGTTATTATTAGCTCATTCTGGTCATCTTCCTTGCCTTTTTACAGTTTAAGCATTTTGTACTTTTGAGCTGGTTATGGTGGGTTACTTGGTTTTATAATTCATTTTTGTGCATAGTTGTTGGCTACCAGCAGGTGGTGCTGTGTCCTTAAACTCTAACAATAACCCCCCTAGTGTTCTAATTCTGTCTGTATTTCCATGCAAAAAGCGTTACTTTTTTTTGCATGGAAATTCATTTTACATTGTAGGCCTATAATTCTTAGGCATAACTCACCGAAATATGTCTTATATTTGATAAATTTAATAATGAACTTTAAATAAAAAACACAAAAATCTGGTAAAAAAAATTGTATATATAAAGATTTCTTTGCATTAGACTCAATACAGCTATTTTGTATTGAAACCAATACAAAATTATTTGAATTTCCCACCGCTCCTCCCACCTGCACTGACGTCACAGGGAAACCCCAGAGATTTTTTTTTTTTTTTAATGTTTTAAGTGACCCTGAGTGTGACTCAGGATTACTGCTTTTAGCATGTAAAATCCACCCCGAGCCACACTCAGAATTACCACTAGGGGGGTTATGTCTAAGAGAGTGCTATACACTTTACATTAAGACACAGCAACATCTAGTGGTGTGACCCGAGTATTACATTGAGATTGTTTTTCTAATGGCATTTTAAAAGGGTAAAAAAAAAATTGGTTTATACTTTTAAAAAGCAGTAATCCATAGTGCCCAAACTCTAGATATTTAGGGCTTAACTGGCAATAGCTTCTATACAATGCCTTGCTGACCTCTGTAGTTGCAGGAACCAAGATTCATGCATCAAATTTCACACCTACCTGTGTGTGTATTTACTCCATACAGTCTTTAACTTCTCATTGGGCTGTTTCCTGAGCAGGGTATTCAACCTTCTGACAAGGGGCAATAAATCTTTAGCCTGGAATCCACTGTAATACTGAAGTGTGGGCGTCTGTAAATACAAAGGGAAGAGAAGCCATGCATTACACACAATGTAGCGCTAAGGTTTTACCAGCTCATGCTACATTTAAATAAGATTTGTAAGAAAAAAAAAAATCTAAAATTACATATTTTACATCAAGGGGCAGTGGTGGGGAATGGGGTTCGTAAATACCACACATTTGCTTTAGAGCTACATAAAGTTCAATCAATTTACTAATTTTTTAAGGCTGGCACATGAATGGAATCACTCACCCATCCTCCAAGGTCTTTCATTTTCAGTGCAAGATACAAACAGCTGGCTGCCATCTTTGAAGCACGCTCTTGCACAAATTCATACTCTTGCAACGTGAGCTCACATATGTAACGGGCAAGCGTAAGAGTCTCCATGGTGGCATGGGCACACTAAAATGAAAAAAATGCATTGCATTCAATTACAGTTTGACCAATACACATTTAAACCCCAGCAGCCCCATGGAATGTCCTAAAGTAGAACTCGGCACTCATTTTCCCTACACTCCCAGCCACTGCTTTGCATGCTGAATGTCAAGTTCAGTGGTTCTTCCTGCCAGACCTCACAATTGCTTTGTGTCCTGTATGGAGTGCCATAGTGTGGCAGCAGAAGCACCACTGGGGACCATCAGGGACCCAAGAGACACTCCAGGTCACCTGCCTATATAATGAATATTAGGAGTTGAGGATAGTTTAGTAGTCCAAGTCAGCATTACAATGAATCACCTTGGGACAGGAAGTTTTAAGAAAACAAATGCAGCCACTACAAGTACCCACAGCTCATCCAACATATGGCACCCTCACTTTGACTCTGAAAATACCTTTGCAAAGCGGCGCAGAAAGCGATATGGGACGGGGATATTGATGTCAAAGTTCAGCTTCTGTAAAATATCCATTTCCATGGCAATCACCTCCTCTCTTCTGTATGCATCATCGCAGATATAGAGGAAATTATCCAAGCAAGGCGGGCATCGTTCCTATAGACAACAAAATAATACCCATCAGACTGCAACCAAAAAAAAAAAAAAAATTATAGATATATATCTATCATGGTATTAGCATCTTGCAATCTCCGTACAATGTTTTAGCTGAGCACACCACCCAGCAGCTATCTTTCTAACGTCACACGCCGCAATAAAAGTCAGCATGACAATATAGTTTATTGGCTTGAATTTGCTTTTTTGGCCCCCCAAGAATTTAATGACAATTTCCTTCGAGAAACTTACCTCGAACTTGGAAGCAATAAGCACAGCGGTGGAGCCAATGAGCTGCAGTTTTTCCCTCATTGTAACACTGACTGCCAAATAATGATCCACCAACTTTACTGCCAGGTAGAGAGTCTCGTGATTCAGCTCGAAGTTCTCCTGTGGGATGAAAAGAAATTTGGTGTTAAAGTAACTAGACTTCTTGGATAGGGTTATGGTTTGGAACCTCTGTCAGGGAACTTATTGTTGAAAAGGAGTTAAAACCCAACAGGGAACAGGAACAGAGGAAAAATTTACTTGGCTGATATTGGTCCAAGAGGGGATTATTTAGAGACTTCCTGTAATGGCTCCTGATACAGGAATAAAGGCAAATCTCCACAAGAACAAACAATTTCAGTTCTTGTACCCGTATACCAGGTATGGACCAGAGTTACTTTTACATCTCAGATGTCATAGAAATGAAATATAAATATCTGCCCGACTAAAATGATAACTGTGCACATCTGCCCCCTCCACTGCTGACGACACATCTGTCCTTGCCGTTGTTGATACTTGCCGTTTAGCTCCAGGGTCCTTTTACATTTTTTGGGCCATTGGGCAGCAACTGATGCAATACCTGTTCTTTTTTTTTCCCACACAAATGCCAGGAACATGGATAATAATGTGAACAACTTCCACTATTGTGGTCATGCCCCTTATTAAGAAATTCTTAATAATTTTAAAGCCTTTTCAAATTTTTCATCTTGTCCTGCCTCCCCCTGGCATGCGTGCCACAGCCTCCATTCTTTGCAATGTTTGTACATGACCTAAACAGACATGTGGGGGGCATGGCCGTGTAGGACGCATTTTTTCTGAGCTCTCTGCTATCCGGGGGAATCCATTACTCTTCTTAGCACATCAGTGCCTTATTCAGCCCCCCAGATGGGTCCCAAACGAAGAGGAACTCAGAGGAATAAACCCGCTGGCAGCGCGAATGCAGTAGGCAGGATAGCTGGTTTGTTTTCTCCCAATGCCCGCTCTATAAAGGAACAGGCTGCAAAGCCTCTAGTAAATCCTGCTGCTGCAGTTGCATGGCAAGCTGACCAGCTTTAGCTGCTACTAGGGATATGCTAGAGATTCATTTTCATACAGTTAGCATCCCTAACTCCAATTCAGAGCCCGACCACCCCTGCTGCTATGGAAAAGGTATTGAATTCTTCTGTAATAAGTGAAGATGAATGGGACTGGAGGGCTCATCTTAGGGCTTTACCTACTAGACAAGATTTGGAGCAAAGGATTGTTAGGCTGGAAGCAAGTTGCAAATCAGAGTTCCAGGCTATGCAGCGCTCTATACAGCAAGTTACAGCTACCACGCTTACATTACAAAAAGCCTATTCTGACCTTACTACTCAAGTGGCAACACACAGTACCATATTACAAAGACATTAAGCTCAGCTTAATATGTTATTCCTACTCCAAGATGATGCAGAAAATCGTAGCAGGCGTAATAATATCAGCACACGAGGGCTTCAAGAATCTTTCCCTAACTCGGGTCTTTATTCTGCAGTTTGCTCTATTTTTGCCTCACTGTTAGGGGCACCCCCAGATGTGGACCTAGAGATTGAAAGAGTCCACAGGACATTAGGACCATGGAGTAAAGATCCCCAGCGACCGAGGGATGTGCTTTGCAGGATTCATTTTTACAGAACTAAAGAAGATATAATGCATAAAGCTAGAGATGCCAAACCTATTGAATATGTAGGTGCACGCCTTCAATTGCTCTCATATTTGTCCAGGTTTACACTGGATCAACGGCGGGCCCTCAAGCCTCTACTTGTGGTTATGAAAGAAAGAAACACACCCTATAAATGGGGTTATCCATTTCACTTGAATATATGCAAAGGGGGCAAAAATCATATTTTTCTATCCCCTGTGGATGTTCCTCCGTTATTGATGGATCTACAGCTTCCTCCTGTTACTTTAACAGAATGGCTACCAAATCGCTACCAGTTGAAATATTAGATACCCATTCTGACCCACAGGGCAGATATTTATTCCTTAGGATTTCCGTACGGAATAGGAAGTTCACTATTGCCTCTTTTTATGCACCTAATCAGCAACCCACAATGGCAATTACTCAATATTTGGAAATGTTATAAGAACTAGATGAAGGTGCACCTGCCACATGTGTCCCCTCTATACAAACTACAACTATTTTATAATTTTTATTCTAATCTATATCAACCAAATTCGGACCCAATACCAGCGTCCTCTTTAGGGCAATATAAGTTGGAAACGGCCCTTCCAGAACTAAATTCAGAGGCAATAACTTTTCTAGAGTCTCCATTTACTGAAGAGGTTAGTGTAGCGATAAAAGCAACCCCACCTGGTAAAAGCCCAGGACCTGATGGATTTAACCCTCGATTTTATAAGATACATGCTCTTTCTTTGGTTCCTTTTTTGACTAGGGTGTATTCTTCTATATCACCTAACTAATTTTCTACCACAAAGCCTTGAACCACATATTAGTGCTATTCCCATACCAGGCAAGGATCATACTGCATGTTCTAACTATAGACCTATATCCTTGATAAATGTGGATGTTAAACTGTTTTCTAAAATGATTACAAATAGGTTATCTCAGGATATGCCTTTTTTAATTCATGAGGATCAAACGGGATTTATATATGGGGGAGAGGCGAGGGACAATACTATTAAAACTATTCTATTGTCTCAATATGCTCATGCCACCCGTATCCCTATGTGCCTACTCTCGGTGGATGCGGAGAAAGCCTTTGACAGAGTCAGTTGGCAATTCCTGTACTCTTCATTAAGGCAAGCCTTGGTTCCAATATGATGGCAAGAATATTAGCACTTTATTCTTTACCAAGGGCCCAAATAAGAGTTATTGGTGCTCTGTCTAAATATTTTTGTGTTCAGAATGGGACAAGACAAGGGTGCCCTCTTTCCCCATTGCTTTAGGCCTTGATAACGGAGCATCTGGCGGTTGCGCTACACCACAACCCAGATGTTAGAGGGATAGTGCTTAGTGACTCACATTATAAATTGTCATTATATGCAGATGATCTGCTTCTTTATATTTCATCGCCTCATATTACAATTCCTGATATTTTATTCGAGTTCCAAAAAATTTAGCTCCTTGAGCAATTTTAAGATCAACCATTCAAAATCTGAGATTCTTAATATTACGCTTGATAATAGTCAAATGTCATCTCTTAGAGTAAATACTTCTTTTAAAATATGCAAAGAGGTGATTAAGTATTTAGGAGTGATAATACCCTCCAATCCTTCTAATTTATTTTCTTACAATTACTCCCCACTTTTTAGTAAACTCCAATCTGAACTTAAGAAATACCCCTCTTTACCGTTAAGTTAGTTTGCAAGGGTCAATACTCCTAAAATGGATATACTTCCAAAGCTATTGTACTTGTTTCAAACAGTTCCTATTTTCATCCCAGCCAATTATTTACGTAACTTACATAGTCTAGTTAGCTGATTTATTGTGCCTTTCATATATTGGCTAAACCAAAGGCTAAAGGAGGTGTAGGAGTTCCTGATATTATGTCTTACTAACGAGCATCGATTTTAGTGCAAGTGGTGGATTGGTTTCATAACAGCAATTTTAAAGAATGAGTGAGGATAGAAAACTCCCTTTCAGCAACTGACCTTAAGTCCCTACCTTGGGTGAATTGTTCTCTACCGCAGAATGTTCCTTTGCCTAAGTTTAATTTAGACCTCCTGCATGTCTGTAATGTTTTTATTAAATTAGGATTTCTTTCTACAAAACCTGGCCCTATGACTCCTTTATTTGATAACCCGGCATTCCCCGGGGACATCACATTTTCTATCCTGGTTGGGTGAGGACGATCAATATCTTAAGGATATATTGCTCAATAGTCAGGTTCCTCTTATGGGTTCCCTGAATACACCCAACAATGGCAGGATGCTCTCATGTTTTTCATATGGACAGCTAACATCCTTTGTTTCTTCTTTCACTGATATGCATTAATATCTAGGGGTTGGGCAGAATTTGAGAAGATGCTTAGTTCCAATACACGCCCTACTCATGTAATCTCAGTATTATATGACTTGATAATTAGGGATTCCAGTTATACCCCCCCTACATATAAACAATATTGGGAAGGATTTAGGAGGATCGATAACAGATGAGGAGTGGGAAAAATCCTTTGTACTTACACATAAACTTGCATTGATGTGTAAAGCTCAAAAAAATTATTAAAGTTCTATCTAGATGGTACTGTTGTCCGGTGGACTTGCATCGTATC
The DNA here is from genome assembly GCF_032062135.1 of Pyxicephalus adspersus. Lineage (NCBI taxonomy): Eukaryota > Metazoa > Chordata > Amphibia > Anura > Pyxicephalidae > Pyxicephalus > Pyxicephalus adspersus. The sequence continues at coordinate 85,083,144 of NC_092871.1, read as the reverse complement.
TCCGTTCAACAGTGTGTTAGATACTGGTGTGCCATACACAAAAAGGAACATTACTCCATATATGGTGGGAATGTTCACTTATATTTCAGTTCTGGGAGTCTAAAATTCATTTGTATAATAGGTGCACTGGGTCCTTGGTCCCGAATATTACCTTTCAATGATCCCAGGCTCTCTTAAAACTATTAAGAAAGGCCTCCTACGCCATTTTTTACGGCTACAAGGGCCTTGATCCCGCGATCTTGGAAACAAGTAAGGGTTCCTTCCATAAGTGATTGGGTTTTAGAACTCAAGAAAATACGTCATATTGAAATGCTAGTGGCAGAGGATAACGATCGTATAGTATAGTATAGTATAGAACAATGTAAGCTGACATGGTCCGCATGGGACAAGTTTAAGGAAAAGTCCTCATATTCAATCTATTTATGTTAAGATTTGTTGGTCATATAATTTATGGTCCTGATGTTGAGAGTTGGCAGTTAAAAACATTCTCTATTCCCCTACCCACTTCTTTCCCCTTCCCACACTATAGGGCTTTTCGCTGCGAGTTGAAAGTTTAACATTTTTGTTGTTTATGATTGTCAATAATTATTAATGTTATTAAGGGTCCAGATTATAAGAGGCTCTAATGTATATATTCAGGGATTAGCAATATTTTCGTTAGGCTATGAGCCTGTACATGATTTTATCTTAAGATGTTTGTTGGATCTTGATGAAAGTGGTTGTATTGTAAAATTATGATTAAGAATTTTTTTATATATGATTGTCACATGTATTTTGAAATATGCAAAAGTTTTAAGAAAATGAATAAAGATAAATTGAAGAACAGACAGTGGACTTGGAATGGTCCAAGGGACAAAAAACACAAACTTATTGCACCACCAACCTGCACATCCACCATCCAATCCACCAGGATAGATCTCATTTCCTTGCTGATATCCACTTGTAATTCCATATAATCCGGCAGTATGAATTTTTCCTGGAGGAGACAAAAAGGTCAAAAAAAAAAGTCAGCCCAATGACAAGGTGTAGACATATGGCTAGTGCAATGGACAAAAACATATATTAGTTTTTGGAACTTTAGATCCAAGTCACTAAGACCAGAGCAGGTAAATAAAGGAGACCGCACCTTGGGTTACCCCATCCTTGGGGAGTACCCTCCGCCTAGAGAAAGCAGGTCGCACAACCAAGCCTTCGGCTTGAGGGGACTCCTGTACTGAGCCCTAGGCTCAGAAATCTCAAACAGGAGATTTCTTTCACGAGGCCAGGAAACCAAAATGTCTGGAAAAGCTCATGGGAGACTTTTATCCCATCTTATCTAAGTTTCCTGAAGGGGTGGGGCCATCTCATGTTAAAAATTATATTTTAAAGATCCCTAAAGTGGACAAACACAAACCCAGCCTTGGCCAAAACCGCACTGGGCAGTATCCAGCAATATCCATTACCTTATTTCCTACAAGCTGCCCTGAATAAAGGAGACAACAACCTCGTGTCAGCTTTATGTTCAGAAATATAAAAAGATCTCCATCGACCTTAAACATGGAGTTGGGTTAATCATCTACTCTTCACTTCTCCAAACGACCATTTGACTGTCCAGTGGAGATGCCAGTCAAACCCCATTATAGACCCAATGCCTCATCTATATATCTAGCACACCTCACTCTTTGAAAGGTTTTTTTTTATTGTTAAATAATTATTCCCACTAGGTGATTCCTTCTCCACAATCATCCTGGTGAACATTACCACCAAAGATTTGGAGGGGTCGCTAGGGAAGAACCTCCAGTATGGAACCAACCAGCATTCCCCTCATTTTTTTGACTCTCACAATAATTAAATAAATAGCTGGTGAGTCCAATGGTTCTCCATTTGTTCTAATTAGGACAAGCATGGACACCAAAGATAACAGTGGTTAATGTTGCCGAATAAACTCACTTCTCTTGAACGCATGTAGGTGAATATATCCAAGGCGTACTCTGCATTTGCGAATGGGTCATCCATGGAATCGTTATCAATATCTTCAACTTCTGCAGGCAAGGTCTGTGAAAATACAAGCAGCGTCATTCATCATGTTCAACCTCCCAACATGAGGGTTGGAAATTTCATAGCGAGAACCATACCTGTGCTGCAGGGTCCTGCACAATGGGTTTCTTTTCCTCAGGATCCTCCTTTTTCTGAGGCTTAGCTTCCTCGCAGCTCACAGTGGTTTCTTTCTCCTCATTTAAAGACGCCTCTATGGTGACAACCTTTTTTTGGGCCCTGGAAAAAAAAAAAAAAAAGCCAAAAACATTAGCAAGGTAAACAGACCATAATCAGGTTTTATCTACATGTAATCCCTATTTAGGGGCCTTGAGGACAAATCTGAGAAAGCCACCCCAATACCAAGTAGTAGCTGAACAAAGACCATCATGGCACCAGGGATTCAAAATGAAAGATGCATAATGAAATTTTTAAATCACACAACTACAAGAAGCTTATGAGATTCTAGCTGTTGGCTTGCGAAGCACAAAATATACATTGTGTGCACTGTGGGGGAATTTATGCTCAAAGTGCACTAGAGAAGTCTTGAAGCTCTAATTGTTCTCTGCTCTCCCTGTTCCTCCTCTCAGCACCAGCTCTGTATGAATTCAAGATTAGAAGGCTGGTAAATCACCATTGATAGAGGGGGAGTTGGGTGAACTGAGCTGCTAGTTCATTATTGAGAGCAAGAACGCAGAGAGCTAATGAATCAGGAAGGGAAGAAAAAAGCCAAGTTGCCTAATTGTGGGCGAGTAGGTGAAGTAGAGCGAATTGAGCTAACCCATCATTGCTGGAAGGGAGCAGTTTGGTCTAAGCAATGACCATTTGCGCTCTGATGTCTGAAGATGAATTGTTCTACAGAAGCAGCAGCTAGATTGGTTAGTGGGCGCTTGGTTTAAACCTCATTTACACTTTTATGTCTATAGTTTGATAACTTTGAGCTTACAAGATTAGCAGTCTAGCCTTTTATGCATGGAACCCATGGTTGGGAAAGAACTGGCCATTAAATCTCTACCGACAGGAAACCTTATCATACAAGTAGAAAGCCGTCCAATGTGGTACACTCACCTTTTTATGTTTGCTTCATTATTTTTTAAAGTACTGGTGGCTTTTGTTTTCTTCAATACTTTCTGACCATCTTTTTTCTTCTGCTGCTCCTGCTGCTTTTTATGAGCCTGTAGGAGACAAAAGTTCTATTTTACAACTTCTGTTTTGACACCAGCAAGTCTTGTGAATACATTTTGCTCTATCAATGGTCATCACAACCAAATTAAGCTTCATGTTGGCCAGAAAGATAGATATGGGTGCCCCTGTTACTTCCCTTTGGGTATTTCCAAAGCCCTACCCTGGGAGCCCTTAATGCCTCCATTGGGTTCCTTCCAATGACCTCCTGCTGGGTGCCCCTAATGTCTCCCTTGGGTTCCTTCCAATGCCCTTCCCCTAGGTGCCTCTAATGCCCCCCTTGGGTCCCTACAAATGCCCTCCCCCTGTTGCCTCCCCTTTAGCTTCCTTCCAATGTTCTACCCCTGGGTGCCCTTGTTGCCTCCCTTTGCTTCCTTCCAATGTTCTACCCCTGGGTGCCCTTGTTGCCTCCCTTTGCTTCCTTCCAATGTTCTACCCCTGGGTGCCCTTGTTGCCTCCCTTTGCTTCCTTCAAATGTTCTACCCCTGGGTGCCCTTGTTGCCTCCCTTTGGTTCCTTGCAATGTTCTCCATATCACTATTGTATCCTTTCATGACGTGAAGGTTAGCAGAAGAAACCAATTTGAACCAGCACAGATCATAAGCACCTCCAAAGGAGGATAGGGCTATGATGTGCAGGGAGGCTTTGCTAGGGCATTGACTTTTCAGGGATGGCCAAAGCAACAAATCTTCAAAAACATTTTTACGGAAAGGAAAAATCTTTAATGATTTTTCATGACTTTCATTACCAACTTTTTTGTTGTTTTTGAGTCAATGTCTATGTAATAACTGAGCCATACTGACATGCCTATTCTTCCTTCTTTAAATGTTGTGCATCTAAATGGTTCATACTTGTGATTGCAGAGCCCTATGACATGGTTTTGCACTACCTAGGTATTAGGAACATTTAAAACAAATGCCACAAACAGCATAATGGTGTCTAGAACAAAGCTTGACTGTATGAAGTGACGTGTCATAGATTTCGTTTTCAAAAATAAGATTATAAATACTCACATTGGTGAGTTCCCCCAAGGCCGATCTCTTTTTAGCACCCCCCTGTGGGGAGGAAGGGGAACGCTTGGTCTGGGTACAATGTTCCTGGAAGAAATAAAAATTCTATACTGAATCTTTGTCACGATTAACATACAAGTACAAAAACTTAGAATTACAAGAAGAGGAAGTGAAGCAGCATGCAGCAGCGCAACAGCATAACTGAATGGGAGAAGCAACGCAAGAAGTCAATCAGGAATGCCGCAGTGCAAGGGGAATGCCGATAGGAGCTGAACGATAGAAAGGTCAGTCTTCTGCTTCTCTGAGCGCTGTCCATTCACAGGCTGAGGAAGGAGTGGATCTCCAACTGCAGAAAGAAAGATCAGGAAAAAAGGAAAAGTGAAAGCATTTAAAGTACCTTCCCAGGGTTTTCTTTAAACACTGACATCCCTGGACGAGGTAGCCGGGACTGACGAACGTTGGGCATCATCTTGAGGTTTCCTTAAGAAATGCAAAAGAATAATTAATATATATCAAATGGTACAGCACTGAGGATCTAAACACTCAACTCCAGTGAAGATAAAATGTTAGTGATCCAAAAGGCGAAATGGAACTCATTTAGTGTCATTGGCTTGACCTCATGATTGGGCAGCAGTCCTACTACGGGGATCTGGATGAGAAGCCATCAACTCACCTGTGACGAAGACTTTTTTGATGGATTCCACGTTAAAAAAAAACTCAAAATCGACCAAAACACAAAAATACACATACCTTCAATCCTGCAGGGCAGTCTGAGCCATCCGGAGGTCTCTTCTATCGGGTCCTGCGTCATCCCAGCATCTGTCAGGCTGGCGTTCCAGGCACCTCCATCTTCCCCTTTTCTTCTGGCTTCTTCTTCCTACGTCACCTGACCCCGGCGCGAGATCGGGTGATGTAGGTTGTAAAAAAAAATTGCGGATCTCACTAATTTTTCCCTTTTCACGAAACAGCTCCTTCTGCGCATGCCCGAGCATGCGCAGAAAGAGCACCTAAGAGCCTCCTGGAATGCGTGACGTAAGTATCCCAGAAGGCTCTGCGCTTCCATTCATTCTCGATCGCCTAGGGGGCGGCGCTGCACCCTTTAAAAAAAAAAAAAAAAAAAAAGAGGGGGTATGGCACTTTAAAAATTCTGTTTTTTTTTCTTTACATAAAAGGGTTGTCTATCCTTTTATGTAAAGGGATTTTAGGTCCGCTTTAACATTATGAATCCCCAGGTTGGCGTTTGGTGGCCTTGGCGTTATCCACCAGTTGGAGATTAGTATTGCAATCTGCAACCAATGATTCATGGCAAGGAATGGGCCAGATTGTCCACTCCAGGAAGCGGAGTTACCCAGCATCAGTTTATTCCTCATACTACTATATAGAGGAGGTATGTGGATGAGAAGGCACCAAACCAACCATGACTTTTTTGATGGATTCTAAAGAAACCAAAGCTGGGTAACCCGCCAGAAGCACAGCCTACTGTAGTAGATCATCTGGGCCAAGTCCATGCTGGAGGCGGTTGTGAATCAGTGGTTGCAGATTGCAACACTGGTAAATAGCAAAAAAAAATTGCAACAGGTAAAAAGCCCCCAATCACCAACCTGGAGATTCATATCAGGGGTTGACACATGTGTAGAAGACGATCATGTGACCTCTGGACACCAAAACTCCAACTTAATATCCGTGCATTGCAAAGGACAAAGTGGCCCTGTCAGGTCCCCACGGTCCATATCTTGTTCGTTGTGCTGGGCTCCAATGAACAATTACTGTCCAATACCCAAATCCCCCGCAGTTCCTTTCTTCCACCACTATGCTGTTTCAAGACAAAGCAGTGATGAGATGAAAGCTAAACTCAGAAATTTTCACTTTACATTTTTTTTTTGAAGGGCAACACCCTTTTTTTTTTTTTTTAGATTGCCTAGACCAGGGGTCAGCAACCTTTACTATCAAAAGAGCCATTTTGGATAGGGAATCCCCCTCCTCCGCAGTGTCTTGGGAGGAAGGGGATCCCCCATCAGAGATCTCCCCGCGGCAGCCGAAGGGAGCCACAACAAGGAGGCTGAAGAGCCGCAGGTTGCAGACCCCTGATCTAGACGATTCAGAATAAATGGGAGTGCAAAGCATACCTACGTCATGCATCCCTGGAGGTGCTTGTGTGCTGCTTCTGAGCATCTCAGGCATGCACAGAGGAGCCCCTTTGTGAAAACGGAAATAAATTGCTGATCTCACACATGCGCAGTGAGAAAGGCAAGATTTTTTTCCAACCTACATCACCCACTCTCGCACCTGGGTCGGGTGACTTAGGAAAATGGCGGCGCCCGAACGCCGGCCCGAAGACAGATACCGGGATGACGTCGTCCCGGCATGTGTCTTCGGCCAGCGCTGCGGATAAATTGCCCTGCTGGATTGAAGGTAACTGAATTTTTTGTGTTTTGAGGGATTTTGAGTTTAGTTTCTTGGAGCTGAAAATGCAACTAAGATACTTTAGGAAGCGTTGAATGTCAATGAGACCAATGCAGCTTTGGCTATTTTGGTTGGTGATTCATGGGAATTGTGATCTCCAAAACCGATGACATTGACACCCATGAATCCTTGCTATCGATGTGGACCATGGAAGGTGCTGGACACCTACACAAGGCGATGGGATCTAGATATTGGATATTTGTGGAATATGGTGATAACTAATCGGCGCTGCCTAAACTGAAACATGCCGGTCACCAGTATGGTGATAGTAGCCAATCACATGGGAAACCATAACCGACAATCAGATTGCATGGTGTATGGGGAGCAGAAGATTTTCCACCTAAACATTTAGCCCGTCCTAACACACAAGCCTGGTTGTGGATAACGGCTGCTAGATGTAGGGATTCCCTATGTATGACCACAGCACTGCACCTACCTTGCAAAACAACGGCAGGCCGGTATCGGTGGCTTACTCAGTCCCGTCCTCGCTGCGATCTCCGGGCAATCAAACCACAGCGCCACCGAATCTGAGACTACAAAAGTTTAAAACCACCGACTCCACCCACTGCTCGCTCTCATTGATTCACTGCGGGCCAGTAAGATCGCCGCAATCATGCGTTGTCATGGCGACTTTTCTCAGGTTCAAATTCACCAATCAGAAAGAGAAAAATAATGATGTAACGAAAGGCGGGGCTTACGTTGTGTTGATGGTTGAACTCGGTAGGCTGTGCGGGTCTGGGTTGGAGGTGTGGCTTGGAAGGCAAGGTCTTATCAGATCGTACTACCCGTCGGATTGGAGTTTGGTCTGGATGTAAGGAGGCGGAGCGCTATGGTATGTAGTTTGAGCTGTGTAAATGAGGAGACGGGGTCGTGTACTATTAGGGGCGGGGCAATGGCGAAGTGTGAGACAAAAACAAATGGGAACTTCCGGTTATTCCTGGATCACTTACCTCCTCCTTGTTAGTATTTCATACTTTCACTCATGTTTTATCATTATATCTAATAGGACATAAAGAAAGTGTCTGCAATACATGATGAACCCATTTATTTGTATTTTTTTCCAGGTGATTATATCAGTAACACACTTCCTGTCCTAGGGTGACAACATCTAAAGAAAGAAGTCATGGTTGTCACCCAGGCTGAACTTTAAACATGTCTTCTCTGCCTGAGACATTTCCACCTACTTTAGAGATAAAATTGTCAGAATCAGACATGATGTCTCTGCCCCCCGAGCCACTCCAACCATACCCACCCCTTCCACCTGTAAATCATCACTGGCCTCCCTCAGCCCTGTTACTGTGGACGAAGTCTTAACTCTCCTCTCATCATCTCCGTCTACTACATGTCCACTTGACCCAATCCCTTCTGATCTCTTCCCACCTACCTACCCCATACACAGCCTTCCCACCTACCTACCCCATACACAGCCTTCCCACCTACCTACCCCATACATAGCCGTCCCATTACTCCACTTCTGCTGCCTGTCCTTGTAGTTCCTTTTATTGGCTGACCTGATTGAAAAATCCCCCCTAGCTGCTCTCTCTGCTCCTCCAATGACCTACTAATGACTTCCTCACTCATAACCTCATCACACGCACGGCTCCAAGACTTTTCTAGAGCTGCCCCAACTCTTTGGAATGGTCTTCCTCATCCTATTCCGGTTGCTCCTACCTTCCACACATTTAAAAGAACGCTCAAAACCCAACGCTTCAACCTCACTTACCCGTCTTCTTCTGTCTCTCAAAGAAGATGTAAACCCAAAACTACCCAAAACAAAAAGAAATCACACTAACCTTCAATCCAGCAGATCAGTCTATCCCTCGGGAGGTTTCTTCCATCAGGTCTCGCATCACAAGGGTATCTGTCTTCAGGCCAGCACAGGGTGAGCTCCAGGCACCGCCATCTTCCCCTCTCTTCTTCCATGTTCTTCTTACTATATCACCCGATGCAGGCCCGAGATCGGATGATGCAGATTGGGAAAAAAACATGAACATGCGGCAGATCGCCAATTTTTTCCCTTTTGATGAAAAGGCTCATTTCATGCATGTCCGAGTTGCTCGTCCCGTGCAGGAGGAGCAGCCAAGAGCATCCTGGGATGTGTGATATAGGCATACTGGGAGGATCTGCGATCACATTCATTCTTGACCACTTAGGTGACCGAGAATTAAGCGGGCAGGGCTGCACCCTTTTTTTTTTGTTAAAAAAAGGATGTTGCATTAAAAAAAAAACAAACAGAATTTTTACTTTAAACAAAAATTGTCTACTTTGAGGTACGCTTTAAAAATTTACTACTCCCCCACCACTCCATACCCCCCCTCCTGATGTGTGCTACCTCCCCCATCTCCTAGATTGTAAGCTCTTCTGGGCAGGGTCCTCTCCTCCTCATGTCTCACTGTCTGTATCCGTCTGTCGTTTGCAACCCCTATTTAATGTTGTTGCTATATAAATCTTGTGCATTATTATTATTATATTGGTATTAATTATAATAATAATACATTAGAAGAATGTCTGCCTATGTTATTTCTCTTACCCAATATGCCAGCAATTCTTTTTCTTTGCCACATGAAGGCGCTATATCATTTTTTTTTCCCTTGGAAAATGAATATGCCAGCAGTTCTTTCTTGCTACCACATGATGTCGCTGTTCTTATATCTTCTCTGTCTGCAATATGGAAATGGTGGAATTCTTTTTTTCCAACTTGAAATATTAATATGCCAGTAATAGCCTCTGTTTGCAACATGGTTTTGCTGCTATGTATTTATCTTGGATTAATGATATGCCAGTCATTTGTTGTAGTTTCTTTATGCAGCATGGTGACTTTTATTTTATTTTATACTTTCCTTTAATTTCACAGATCCCTCAATCCTGCTGGAGATGTCCTCGATTGGGTCCTGCGTTGTCCTGGAATACTCCTTCATCCTGGCATAGAAGACGCACCTGCGCCGCCATCTTGGACCTTGTTCTGGCTACATTACGCGATCATACAATGTGCTGGCTTGAGATTGGGTGATGTACCATGCTGTAAAGAGGTAAAAAAATAGTGCCATCTCACTGAAAATGTGTGAGATTGGCATTCTTTCCCCTCAATGTGAGAAAATGCCCCTGGCTAATGTTGAGTTTGGAGTCTTCTGGGATGCATGATGTTGAGGCTCTGCACTCCCCAAATTTTTTTTAAAAAAAAGGGTGTTGCAGGGAAAAAAAAAAGAATAACATTTTTGCTTTACATAATAGGGCTGTCTAAATTTTGGTGATAGGTCCGCTTTAAATATATCAACCAACAATTCCTATTGCCTACCACATGGAGGCGCTGTTGTAGTATATTTATAGTTGTAACATTGTTATGCCAGCAATTACTTCCCTTTGACACACGGTGGCGCTAAAAATATTTTTTTTCAAACTTGGATCAGTATGCCAGCAGTATCTTCTTTTTGCCACATGATGGCGCTGGTATTTACTTTTTCAAATTTTAAATAACAATTGTGCTAACAATTCCTTTTTTTTTTTGCTTGGAGTATTAATATACTATTCATTGCTCTATTTGCCATTCAGTATTGCTCTAGTTCTCTTTTTAACTTGAAATAATATTATGCCAATAACTGTCTCTGTGTCCCACGCTGGCACTGGTAGTTATTTCTGGTTTTGTAGCATTTTAAACAATTGAACTGTAAACAATTAAATGCCTGTAAAAAATAGATAAGATTACACAATGAATGAGTCTGTTCATTGTACAGGTTGGCAGGAGGCGGCAGCGTTATCTTGTATTCATCAAGACTTTTAGCTTCCGTGAGCGGCAGCCGCCTTTGCATACTTCAAGCTTAAAAACAGCTAGATAAACATTTTTAGGCCTTAATACAGTTTTCACATGTTTTTGACATCTGTAAAGTGCCCCCTAGTGTTCAGGACAGGAAATAGTCCTAGGTGACAAGAATGGCTGCACCCCTGGATACAGCAGAGCTGATTAACCTAATGCTTTCCATTCACAGGTGTGAGAAAAATCTGACCCCTCATATTCAATGGTGGATAATATGGATCATGGAAGAGAAAGGGGAATGGGTAATCATATTTATGGGGGTTTAGACCTTTGGTGAGGTAGCAAGGAGTGTTCGAAGTCAGATATACTAGTTTTGCTTCAAATACATTCAGGTGCAATGGTAGCCCAGATGAGCAACAAAGAGCAGCATAGGTAGCCCGGATGAGGAGAAAACAGGTGTATTGGTAAGCAAGATGAGGAACAAGGAGCAGCCAGGTGAATTACTAGCCTAAATGTGGTTTGAAAGAAAGCCAGGTGCATTGGAAATCCAGATGAGGAACAAAGAGCAGCAAGGTGCATTGGTAGCACAGATGCTGAACAAAGAACCAACAGGTAAATTGCTAGCAAAGATGTGGTTAGAAAGGCAGCCAGGTGCATTGGTGGTCCAGATAAAAAACAAAAAGCAGCCAGGTGCAGTGGTAACCCACAAGTGGTTGGAAAGGCAGCCAGGTGCATTTGCAGGCCAGAGTTTGGTGTAATGGGGGTCTGGGTGTGGGGGCCTATTTTACATTTTGAAGCCCCCTTAAATAAGCGGGTCACCAGATGTCTGCCCACCAACACCCTGGGAATGAGTACAGGAAGTAAACAGCAGTAATATCATTCCCTTTGCTGTCACCAGCTCATCTTCCTGTTTAAATAAAGCTTAAAAAAAGGCAGATAAAAACACCCTAAAATGTCTGTTTAGGCCTCTGAAAAAGCCTGTGCAGGCGTCTATAAAAGCCAGCATTGTAGCCTGAAATCCTTTCCTAGACACCTGGCCCTGCAAAGTAGGGAGCTGGAAGCAGTAAGCGCTGAGTTTTTCTAGCACAAGTCTGAACATCAATCACGGTGGCGGTGAGGTTGCAGTGCAGTTACCGCTTCCTTATCCTTGCGGGAAAAGCAAAAGGGGTTGGCTGACAAGTAAGCACCAAGTGAAAATAATTATACTGAGGTCACATACAATGCAGGGATCTGTGCAGGGTGACATTTGTATTATATCATTCTTCTCTCTCCATATCCCCTCCTCTCATATCCTCTCTATCCCTTTCCCCACATCTTCTCTTTGTGTACTCTCCTCCCTGTTCCTCCCTCTCTTTCTTCTCCATTCCATCTCTCCCCTCATCCTTCTACTTTCTTTTTTCTCTATCTCCCTCACCCTCTCCCCTCTCCTTCTACCCCCTGTCTCTCTACACTCTCCCCCTCTCCTCTTACTTCATCTCTACTCCTTTTTTCTTTGTCCCCTCTTTCTCTCTACTGTCCCTTCAATGTTCCGTATCCCCCCTCTCCCTCTTTTTCCTCTCTCTGTCCTCGCTCTCTTCCCCTCTCGCCCACCCCTGTCTCTCTCCCCTCTCCATTCCCTCCTCTGTCTCTCTACTCTCCCACTATCTCCCTTCCATGTTCTGTCTCTTCCCTTTCCCTCTTTCTCTCCTCTCTCCTTTTCCCCCTCTTTCCTTATCTCTTCTTTTCCTCTACTCTCCCATTCTCTCCCTTCCATGTTCTCTATTCTCTCTACCTTTCTTTCTCTCCTCTATGACTTCTTTATCTTTCACTCCCTCACTCCTGTCTCTCTCCCCTCTCCATTCCCTCCTCTGTCTCTTTACTCTCCCACTATCTCCCTTCCATGTTCTGTCTATTCCTTCTCTTTCTTTCTCTCCCCTATGTCTTCCCTTTCCTTCCCTCTTTCCCCTCTCCCTTAACCCTCTCTCCCCTCTCCTTTCCCTCCTCTTACATTCTCTCTTCTTTTCCTCTACTCTCCCATTCTCTCCCTTCCATGTTCCTAATCCTCTCTCCCTTTCTTTCTCTCCTCTATGACTTCTATAACTTTCCCTCCCTCTTTCCCCTCTCCCTCACCCCTGTCTCTCTCCCCTCTCCATTCCCTCCTCTCTCTCTCTTCTCTCCCGTTCTCTCCCTTCCATGTTCTCTCTCCCTTTCTCTCCTCTATGACTTCTATATCTTTCCCTGCCTCTCATCCCTCACCCCGGTCTCTCTCCCCTCTCCTTTCTCTCTCCCCTCTCCTTTCTTTCTCCTCTCTCCCTTTCTTTCTTCCCTCTATGAGTTTAATATCTTTCCCTCTCTCTCTCTCTCCTCTCTTCCTTTTTTTCTCTCCTCTTTTCTGTCTTCTCTCTCTTTTCCTTCCTCTCTCCACCATCCCTCTCGTTCTCCCTCTCTCAGGGGGGTACAAATATAAATGTGGCCTTGCTCCACCCAGATAAACAATGCACAACAAGCTATGATAAGTGAACCATATGCGGTAATGGCTTCTCCTCCTTTTCCTCCCGTCTTTCTTTCTTTGGGCACTTCTTGCAGAGTTCAATTCCCCTTCAGTAGCCATACATGTTGTGCTTGATCTAGATATGAATGATTGACAATATCGAAAGATATCAGCTATGTGTTCAATCAGATGTAAGCATTTATTCAACAATGATTGTATGACCGACCTTTGTTACAATTGGTTGTCCAGCACAGCCAAAGATTTTAGGAGGGATCAATAAAACTTCTCCAAGGCCAATCAATGCGAGAGAATGGAAATTGATATGGAGCTTTTCAAACCAATTTAACAGAAGGTGTGTCTGAAGCATATAAACTGTACACACAAATAAATATGTGTGGCCACCATATGAGGGCTCATTGCCAGACATTTGAAGGATCACCCAGAGAGTGTCCTAGATGACACGTAGCTTGTTTTTCAAAGGATGTATTACAATCACAGCCAGGAATTTGGACAGATTCTGGTTTATTTAGGAGAATGATAAGGAAAAGCAGTTGCAAAAACAGAAAGTATCAAGATATCATTAGACATAATTGAAGAAGTTCCAATAAAGTAGCAACAGGATGCAATGCAAAGGATCTGATTCATGTAAGCTCTCCAAGGCTGGAGAAGATAGACTATCATGGGAGATCCTGGGTGATCCAGCAATTCTATAATTCATTTAATCCAGAATTGAAAATATCTGTCAACTAACAGAAAATGATTTTTAAGAACTCCATTCTAGGTTTGTAGGATCTTCTAGGTTTTCGCATGATAGTCTATCTTGGAGAGCTTTAATAAATCAGAACAATGTAGCCATTGATCTTTCAATTCCAAACATTCATAGGAAACCTTTTCTCCATGTTTTTCCGCTGAATGTGAATGTAGGCAATGGTTTTATAAAGATAGACTACAAGATTAAACTTAATGGACACTTGACCATCACACCTGTATGAGCTTGTTGGACATCACGGTATAACATCACATTATAACAAACTTCAATTTTATAGGAAGGCTTAACCCAAGATATGGGAGGGTGTTTGTAGAAATTGGTGTCCATTTAGCTGACATTCAGATCATTTGTAGGGTTGGGTGCTAATGTTTGATGAGAAGATCTGGTTCACCATTCTAATTAATCCCAAACGTGTTCAGTAGGGTCGGGGCTCTGTGCAGGATGCTCAAGTTCCTCCACACCAAACTGGTGACCCCATGTCTTTATGGAGCTGGCTTTGTACCCCGGGGCACAGTCATGGGGGAACAGAAAAGGGTTTTCACCAAACTGTGACCACAAGGCTGGAAGAACGCAATTGTCTACAATGCCTTAGTAAGATGGAGAATTACCAGGACCCCTCAATGGAAACACTGCCTCTATTTTTTTTCTAAGTGTGTCCACCTAAATTGACCATATGGTATAGGTGTGATGCTCAGGTGTCTGGAAACCCTTGGTTTGTGGCCTCTGTTTTTAAAGGAAATGGCTACAATTGGAAAAGGAAATGGGCAATTTTCATTCATATCTAATATGCAAATAACATTAAAATATATGCAAAAAAAAAGCTGCCTTTTTGCTCTGTGTCATACACGCTAAGAAACTAATGAAGGCAGAGATGATCAAGAAGCTGTAAATGACTTTGTTACGCAATTGGTAAGCCGGCGGTTCAGGCATCGACCGGATTGATCAATTTGCTTTCTCTGCATTTTCAAACTCTTCGACTTCACTCGATTCACCGACAATTTTACCATCCACCAGCGTTTGTGTGACAATCTTTACAATCTTCTTGGTTCGAACATCGGGTTCTGCAAAACAATAAGATTTAACAAATCTTTTTGGTTAAATGATATGAACAAATTAGCAAAATGAGTAATACAACCTGAAAAAGAAAGACATTGAAGCACACCAGTTCATAGATATGGTGGCTGCACTAGTTTTCTTTTTGATGGTATTCACCTATCAATTTAATGAATAATGTACTTCCAGTCCTAGGGTGACAACTGTTTTCTCTGTCTTAGAAGGGAACCATTGTCACCAAAGCTACAATAAGTCTGAAAATAGAGCAGGTAACTTTCATTATATATTTTTTAATCCTAACCCATCTATAAAATGTGACATTTGCAGGGATTTTATGAAATATGAAGTCAATTGCAAAGCCAATGAACGTGGTACTGTCTTAATGTCTAATATGCTTGAAAAAGGAAATTATAAATAAATATTAGTAATAAAAAAAAATAAACAAAATTTAGTTATTCTGTAAATCAGAGATTAAGCTCTTGTTACAAACTTCCAATTTGTTGTCATTCTAAATTAGTCCACTAGGTGGCGGTGTTTACATACATATTAATATGCTATGAATATAATAATGTAAACAATGTACAATTAAAATCAAACACACCGTCACCTGGTGGACACATTGATAATGACACTCATTATACATATCTATTTATTTATCCATTTTTAACACCTATGGTACTGCCTACTAGTATCTAATAATTAATTATTAATCTTTCAACTTGTATTGTATAATATATTTAAATAACTTACGTTTGGGTTCTGGGATTATAATTTTCTCCCTGAAAACAAAACATAACATAAAACACATTAATATAAATAAATAAAGTATAGGTGTGTATTTACCAAATTTCCCATTGCTTTATATTTGTCTCCATGAAAACAGCTGAATATAGAGATAATACATAATTTATATATAACAATATAAATATATATATATAAATATAAATATATATAATATATAAAAAAACATATAAATTTTCTGTGTACATCTAGCAGGTTTTTTTACATAGCTCTGCACATTTTTTTTTCTGGCAGGATAGATTCCACTGGGTTCAGCACCATTTATACATTTTTTCCTCCCTTATATGAAAACTCCAGCAGTTAGTAAATGCCCATTGCAGCCCCAAGCCAAAAAGAACAGTACTCTCTGTGTGCAGAGATTCTGGCCAGCAAACTATTAAACAGCTGGCAAGGTAGACATTGGTGATAGGTACAGACTTTATCAGGCGGCTCCAGCCACTAGGGCACCCCAACTGTTGCACTGGTTCCCAATGAACCAACGTTTCACCTTCTGACAGTAGGTGGCGCCGGACTGCTTGGGGCGCTGTCCCCATTCATTCCTCATGGGTGGCTGTGGATGAGACGCTACATGTAGGGTCCAAATTGCAGGCATGGGCATAAGAATATGGCAACTCCATAACTGCTCTGCCCGCCTGGTGTGACAATTCCATAAAACATAACCCTTTCATTGCACTTTGGGGCCAGTGGGACATTTTGGGGTGAATTCCAATCACAGGCAAGAACATTTTTGGCAAAGCTGAAAGGTTAATTTGTCTGCACAGAGCTGACGTTTCCTAAGAGAAGCCGACGGCCACCATTTATTATTTACAAGGCAATAAATCTGCCAGTGCATCTAGCAAAGGCCTGGGAATAAGATGATCTTTCAAGAATGTCAGGGCCAAAAAAAAGGCAAAAACTTTCAGCACATATATGCACATTTTCCATGTATTATCCTTGCAATATTATCAGTTGCTGTGTAAATCCAGGGTGCTTTTGACTTCCTGTCATTATCTGACAACCCTACACTAAAATCCTAAGTGGTGTCAGCCCTGACCAGTTTATCCCTTCTGGACTACAGGACAGCTCCCCTTTTCTCATCTCCAATTAAAAAGCAGACTGATGTTCTCCTCTCCCTGTGACTCTGATCTATCCTCCTATCAGTGTGTTCCTTGATTAAGTTTCACTAGGGTGTGAAGCATATTGGAATGTACCTGTGCTGTGATAACCTTGACCTTGATGAGACCTGACATTTTCTTTGTAAAGAGCTAATTAGACCTGCAGTCAAGCTTGGACCTGGTGCTGGTTTCAAAGCTACCTAATGTGGATGGCGATGTGGTTTAGCTTTTTTGTCTCTGTGATTTTCTTGCACTGCAGCACAATAGGTGCCTTGAATAGTTTCTTTTTTAATACAGCAGGGTTCAGAAACAGCCAATCAATGCATTATTGCATGCTGATAGAAGGAATAAGCAGAGCAATGGAGAGATTAGCCTATCACAATGCTGCTATTCTTTCACTGTCCAATCACAGGGGAGGGGCTTCAAAATTCTTGAGCAAAGTGGAAGTGGGTTACATGATACTGACCATGAAACTGAGGACATCTAGTGGCAGTTAGAAGTATTGCAATGGACATTTGTGTATTAAAAATTACAGCAACTGTAATTATTTCATTCTTAACTTGCTTATTCATATCTTTATATATTTTGTCTGGAGTTTTGCTTTAAAGATTAACGAATCCAGAGCTGTCACAGTAAAACTGAATCTGTGAAATGTACCTACAACCTTGGATGAGCATGAAAAGTATTTGCAGGACATGTAACACACACACATGAATATCTTCCTAAATCTCCCACACAGCTGGGACAGCTGTGGAATGCAGGACCTGTGTTTATTGAGGGGAGGGGGTTAGGTAGTGATCACACAGGGCTGCGACATTCTCAAAGTGTCACAATGAATCACCCTCACAGTTCAGCTGTGAAATAACTGCATTCCATTGGTGGCTCAACACCACAGACAACTTACTGCGGTTCTCCGTCCAGCAAACGGCGATATTCGGCAATTTCGGCCTCTAGGGTTTCTTTAATCCTCCAAAGTGCTTCATACTCCAGTTTATTGTTCTGCACAGTGCGTAATACCTCTGCCAGGTCTTGTTCTACCACACCGATGTTACCCTGCAGTCTTTCTAGTTCCCTCTTGTATCGGAGTTCTGTTTCGTCAAGGTCTCGTCTCAAAGCATTGATCTGAAAAAAAAAATATTACCTTCAGATTGTAGCATTCTAATCCTGGAATGATATAGAACATCTCTAGGAACATTGGCCAAGGAGCTGAACCCCACCATGTATTAAGAAATAATTGTCAAGTGCTCTGGTGTTGTCCATGGCTTTCTCCTTGGGCCACCACTGGAGGTCCTCTCCAGGTAGAAGGAAACTCGCCCACTTCCTGTAAGCCCAACCCCAGAGGGGAGAAATATTATGCAGCCTGGTTCGCAGTATTCCAGAACATAAAACATGGTGTTCAAACATCACTACCTAAGCTCTTCTCGGCTTATTGGTTGTCCAATGGTGGGATCTTCTGAGAATCCAGGAGAAGAATCCTACCAATGACTTTGTCACATGGCATCTGGTATAGGCACCTCTGGAGACCTGGATTCAAGGTCCCTGTACACCAAACATGCACCAGTGGGCGATATGGACAAAAGACTTTCAAAAGTGTGCAAGATGGCTTTGAGTTGGGTGGAAGGGTGGAGGACACATTTATTGGTAAGGTTTAAGACGCATTGGCAAAGGTTTATTGCTCTCCATGTCTAGGGAGAATCAGCCCCTCCATTTGCACTGGTGACTACTGGCAATGAGGTGGGAATTCCAAAACTTTATGGTTGGCATCACAACATAAAGGTATGCGATGTTCTAGGGATAATGACGCCATAGATGATTTCCTATTACTTCTGAAAGATCTCTTACCACTTCCCGTTGTATCTCTGTACCAGGAAGTGACTGAAAATGTCAGATCAAGGCAATACAATCCTAATATTCCCACCTGGTTTCCTGCATTGTCCAGCTCCAGCTGCAGCCCCTGCAACACAGTTCTCCTCTCTCGCAATTCATCTTGTGCTCTTTTGACATCTTCATCGTCTCTTGCCAACTGTAATGTCATAGATTCGTACTGGAAAACAAGTGACACCAGGTAAGATCACTGGGTGACAAAAACAGACAAGTTAAAAAATTTAGATTCACAAATTAATCAAAGGTCCTGAAACTTAGGTTTTATGGAACCCCTGATGAAAATGATTATCTGAAGCTTACAGTACATTAGACCTCTTATGAAGGTGGTTTGAGGAGAGATGGCGCCCTACATTTGTGGACGATCCAATGAGAGTCCATTATACTGGTGGCCATTGGTCATGTGCTTCTGATGGTGATGCCTTAATGGCCATTGTCATTTGAAAAAATTGTTTCCAACAATGGTGGTGGTGTAGGTGGCCAATTAGTAAATGCTAAAGGAACCTTTAGGAACTCCCTCCCCTTCCCCGTCTTTCCACATTTGATAGTAATTTATTCTTGGACTAGCTGAAGAAGCCTTTCTGACCTAGGGTTCCTCCACAGGAAAGCAAGTTGACCTCCTACCTCATATTTTTTGTGGTTCCAAAGCTGATATCATTTGGGAGTGCCATGATAGTAGAACCAGTAGAGTCTCTTCCTTCATCCATATATACATACCCAATAAGGATCTAATGACATCCAAGATCTTTCTAACTCCATTGACCACCAAAGTATGAGGGCCTTTTCCATTGACCACCAATGTACATGGACTCCACTTTTCCACTGACCACCAGTCTAAAAAGCAATTTCAACTGACCACCATTTTTTAAATTTAATTGAAATAATTCAGATTCATTCTTTGCAAACCATTAGCTCTTAGGCTTCAGCTTCTTTTCAAATAAAGAGCAACCTTGACCCCTTGGGGTGAATCTTGTAGTATTTGCTCATAGGCAGAGCTTTTGATTTTAAAACTTCAAATAATTCACAGGTTCACTTCAAATAACCAATATCATCAAATATAACATCAATATTCCTCTTCAGCCTTTAGTATAGTATCAGTTGTACTTAGACCTAAAATAGAAGACAGCTTGACTTCAAAGAAGGTCCATTACCATGAAATCCAAAAGTTATTATCCATCAATACTGCCTCAGGCTATTGTATAGTATTGGTTGTACCTGTGCCTGGAATAGAGCATCGGCATCTTCCTTATTCTTCCTTATGATGTCTTCATATTGTGCCCGGATTTCTGACAATATGCTCTGCAAGTCAGGCCCTTGAGCAGCATCTACGTCAACTTCTACCTTTGACCGTGCCAGGGTTTCTTTGACAGCATTGAGCTCCTGTAAAAAAGATGGAACTCAATTATACAAATTTACATGATGAGTAAAATAAAGTTATCACAATTCTGAATTTATGTTTGGCTTTGTGTATATTATTTGTTGATGAGGGGGCAATAAATGTTCATGAAGGTGAGTGAATTGGCTATGGTCTGCCTCTCCATTCCACCCAAAGTTTCTTTCCCTACCATGGCCCATGGATAAGTCTTACTTCTGTAAAGCTCTGTAGTACCACCTCAGGGCTTCATGGTGGCTACATGGTCATTGGCAATGCTTCTTATTTTTGGGGTCATGCGACCAATTGTCATTAGGAAACATAAGTTCATTTGTTTTTCCAGTGATTTTGCAAACTACAGGTTATTAATAATTGTGGGTTTATATCTACATATTCAGCAACTCACCATGATAAAAATTAGACTGATCGGTATTGTTCCCTTGTGCCAAGGGCAAAATCATTTTATTGGTGTTGAATCTGAATGTAAAATCACTCAATTTAATTAAAATGTTCAGCAGATTATCTAATAATATTGCTAAGCATGGGTCACCCTTGGCTTTCCTTTCCTAATGATATGCCTTTGAACCAAGATGGCCAAGGTCGTTAAATAATCTGGTCTTCATTGGTCTAACATAGCCTTTTTGACTTGACTTTTTTTTTTATTTGTTCCATCACAATCATTGTACTAATCTATTAATAAAATGGCTACATTCACCCAGGTTGTTGTTTGGGTCACCCAAACTCCGACCTGGGTGCATTTTTAATTATCTTGTAATTTGGCTAGGCATAGGCCACCCTTGACTTTCATGGGCAAGGGATATGCCATTAAATATTAATCCACTGTTCTAAACAGATAGATTTCATCCATCACAATGATTGACCTACTCTATTAATGAAAAGGCTGCATGCACCCAGGTCAGGGCTTGGGTGACCCAACATACTGAGTCCAAGTCATCCATGTCATGAATAGGTTCTTGGACCAATCCCTTTAAAAACCTTTAGTCTGACCTTTGTATAAACAGTTGGCCAATAACTGGGCCACCACCCAACATTTATGTTTCATCTATAAAAACTATTCTTGTAAATAAATTCTTTATTAGGAAATGAAGTTAAGCTTTCAGGTTTTGCCTGATTTATTACTCAAAAACATGTCTGGCAGGTTAATGATTGCAAGAGGTAATGGATTCGAAGGAAAGTTATTTATTAATAGTACCTGCTCATGGTCAGCCTTTAAGGTCATCAGCTCATTCTGTAGACTGTCGAGATCGGCTCTCAGGCTGTCATTGAGGGCTTCGTGCGTTTCCTTTGCTTTCCGTAGAGCATTCATGTCCCTTTCCACAGATTGACGTAGCGCTGACTCCGTGTTTAACCTTATGAAATAACAATGTTTTCATTCACCGAGCAGGTACAGTGCATAACAGTGGCGATTATGCATACTTTAAGGCATACCTCTTGGGATTAAGTGGAATTTACCTTAATAAAGAAAGTCTGCTTATGTTTTGCTTGTTTAGCTGGTTGTTACTAAACACTTGAAACTTCCATTAAAAAAAGCTTAGATGAGATTTTACTGTGGTGCGAATATTACCACGTGCCTGTAGAATCCAGGAACCCTAGAATGGATTTCATAAAAATTGTTTTAAATAAGTTGGCAATTTGTTTCCATTCTAGATCAGATCAATTCAATGTTTGCCTGACCACCCAGTTTTTCCCATCATAGTCTATCTTTTCCAATCTTGGAGAACCTTAATAAATCAGGCTCAATAAGTGGAAAAGTTGGGTCCTGGGGTCTACACCTTTTCAAAATAAGTTGGTCTTGACAGGAACCTGTGGCCAGACTATGGCTGGTCAACAATTTACATACTATCAATTAGAAGTATGCAACAGGTCTTCTCTGACCTCTCTAGCTGCATGCAATGTGGACTTGTTCATTCTCAACTTTCACATTGAAAGCACTGAAGTTGTTTTCCTATACATGCCACATGTAGGCCTAGTGAAGCACATTCAACTGCTTATGGATGAAGGAAAGTTAAGAGGATATGTGATGAGAAAGGATTAACTTGTAATGATGTTCCTTAGACCCTTTATAGAAGTGTGAGAAAACTGGAGGAAAAGACTGACTAAACCCCAAATAGGTGACTTTATCTCTAATTTGCTCTACAACTTTGCAACAGATAGGTCAATTCTACCCAACTTGACCATGGCTAATCTTCCCTGTGCAGGTATGAAATTATGCAAACATCATGGCACCATACAGAAACAGGTGAGAAAGGTGATGCCGGAATGCCGCAACATAACTAGTTGTGCAAAATCTTGCACTGTATTTGCTCGGACAATGGGGGATCCAGGGCAAGAGTTCATTTGATGGACCACCTCTTGCACCCCTACTTAGGCCTACCTTCAGCCTCATATAAAACACCATTATAAGATTGCATTGAAGAGACCTGTCCATGCATGAATAAATTATGTGTCATGTAAAAATCTCTAGAAATACAATCTGACCTCAAAATATAAACCTGATGTGAAATGATAAACTCTTACTTATGTTTTTCTCCAAGGGATGCAAAAAAGATGCAAAAAAGTCCTTACAGATAGACCTATACTAATAGAAATATTAGTGATCAAAGCTGACTATTCCTTCTGGTTCCTTGACTGTCCCTCTGATTCAAAGTCTTCATTACCTTCTTGGACCACTGACCCGGAATAGGAATGCGGGATATGAGTTTTGTTGATAGAAGTCTACATTTTCCTTTAAGGACACTTGCTATGGTCCCCTATTTAATGTACAGCGCTGCGTAATATGTATATAAATCTATATCTATAGCATATATAGCATATACATCCTAAATCTATAGGATGTATATGCTATATAAATCCTGTTTAATAATAATAATAATAATAATGGTTTCACTAAAGGCAAGCACTGACCCATACCTTGAGTAAGAAGTGGAATTTTGTTGAGTCTTGAAGTTAATTATTTTTGTGCTTTTGATATGTTTTGTAGATGACTGAATTATGTTGAAACTAGTTGTACTTTTCTTATCAGTAAACTAATGTTTGCTTCTCCCCTTTTTGTCTTGACTCTCCCCTTCCTCCCTTTTATCTGTTCTCCTGACAAGAATCTCCTGTTCTAAGAGAACCACAAGGACATTTGTCATGTTTGCTAGTTGTCTGTAGTCATGCGATCATGCACTGATCATGCCTTTGAACTTGTATTGCAAACACTAAAGTTTTGAGAGTGATTTAACTACATACTTGAGTTGTGTGTGTGTTATGCTCTCCCAGCGCTGTAAACAGAAGCCATCAGAGAGAGGGACAGCTGATCGGGTATCAGTAGGAGATTGCCTTAAATCCTTTCTAAAGCTACGTACACACTTCCAATTATTATCGTTGGAAAACGAACGACGAACGTTCATGCACGATATATACGAACGATCGTATAGCACCGATCCTGCACATAGAGTTAACAACACGATCGTTCGTAGATATTGTACACACAATAGATACGATCGTTTGAGCGATAGAGGAACTATGTGCACGACAGGAAAGTAAACGGACGTTCGTTCATCACGCATGCTCTGAACATGGACGATCAACGAACGACCGTACACACGAACGATGGTCAACGATCGTCGTCCAATCCGATCCGTCGGTCTGGTCGTTCGTTTCCAGCGACTTTCCTCGTTCGTCGGCGTCGTTGGTTACTTTTTTACGAACGATTTTTTGCCCAATCGATCGTTCGTCGTTCGATTGGAACGATAAAAATTGGAAGTGTGTACGCACCTTTACTCTCATCCATTTGGAGGATAGCCTAGGGTTGAGTATTGGCTCCATGCTAGGGCTAGCTAGGGTTAAGGCAGACATCAACCAAACAGTTTACCAGCAGTTATGAAGAATTTCAAACAAAGATGTTTTCACTTTTTATTTCTTCACTCTTATCCTACAATTTAGCCGTGGATCCTAGTGTTGTTCTACAACCTCGCCTATTGAATTCTACCCCCTTATCCTCAAGAGCATATAGGCTTTTTACTGCACCCCACGCATACTAACACAGACTCTGCACTCACAGATGAGACGATACCCCCTCTTCCGACCAACTGCCTCTAGAACTTGGAGCCCAATTTGAATGACCGCTCCACAAGAAAGGGATCACTGAACGCCAACCCACTTGATTGCATCAACTTTTTTATATGACTTAACATACAACATGTCTGACCTTCATAACTCTTACATCCCCTGAGGAATTGTTTGTGAAACGCATTGGGATAACAAGAGTTCTTTTCTCCAAAAACTCAACACATCATTTACTGTTTTCGTTTGTGTTCAGTTGGCACGTGTCATGCACATGTAATTTTAAGAACCAGTTAGTTGACTATTTGTTAGCAGCAGTGTTTCAAAATAGATATCAATGTTATCATATCTTTTACATACTATGTGATTCATATACTCACACTAATTACAAACCAAAAAAAACTCTTCTTTCCATTTCAACATCAACATAACAACAGGTTGTTGGTTCCTTACGCCTTTTTATTTCTTGCAGTTTATATCAACTTTAAATGACTACCATTTAATATACCGATCTATTTTACACATCTGATACTCACTTCTCCTGGAAGTCATCTGAAGCCAGTTTGGTGTTGTCAATAGCCAACAGCAATCTTGTGTTTTCAAGTATCGTATCTGCAATCTACAAAATCAACATAGAACAATATCAATGTAATCAAAGTATGTAATTATAAGCCCAATGACTGCTGCAGAAATTTGTAGTTTGCAATCGTCTCTATTTTTGCTAAACAATTATCAAAGCGGTGGCTGCATTAGCTTTCACTTTTCAGGACAGGTTTAAAAAAATACCAGTTGATCCTCCCAGAATTCTATCGGCCTTATATTATCCTGTGTAATATAATATCAGGCTTCCTTGCAATCTTTTGAAAAAGAACACCTCCCTATGAAATGAGAATTGGAGAAGGAGGAGGTATTTGCAGTTCAAGTCAGAACCCTTTAGGATTTCCCTACTTCTTTTGAGGTCTTTCAACTCAGTTAAAGCAAATAATTTACAGTATCTTATGTCTATATATGAGTGATAATCTATTGCTTTTATTTCTATTGTGTTATTATTTTTAGAGGCAAACTTTATTCTTTCTATGAAAAGCCCTGGGTTTACCCACATTACAGTCTGCATGCCAATCACCATATTATGTAATGTCGGTAATTTCTAGGAATATTTACATTCCTTTATAAATGTGGCTTACTTTGTCTTTTATTTCCAGTGATCGTTTGTTTTCTCACTTTGGTCAACGTTTGATCGTTTGATATGTCTTTCCATTTGTAAAAAAAAAGGTTTCTGGTAAATATTTGCCTCCAGCCAGTATTGTACTGTCAAATTGTTGGTTTTAAGGGAGATTTCATATGTTTAATGACTTAACATGAGTTGATATACAGCTTTCATGGGAAAAGTAGTTCAGTCGAGGTTGGAAGGACAAACATTGATCATCTTTGTGAGTGATATGGAAATACTAAAGAGCAAACATAGAGAAAGGTGATGTCGGAATGCTGCAACAGAATTAGTTGGGTGAATTCTTGCTTTGTATTTGGTTCAGACACTTGGGGACCTGGGGCCCTGCCGTTGATGGACCACCACTTGCTCTTCTTCCAGCCATGCTAAAGCCCCTATTTAGCCCTGATTTCATCCCCTCACAAAACACCATGATAAGACTGCATTGCAGAGATCTGTCCATATATTAAATAAATGGTGCATCATTGAACGATCTCTGCAATGCACGCTGACCACAAAATATAAAGCTGATGTGAAAAGTTTTATTGATGAATTCCTCTAAGGGATGCAAAAAAAAAAACAAATTGTACATGGTATGTCCTGTCCTCCATCTACAGCTAGCTCCCCTACCCATGCCTGCTGTGCATGGAGCATTATGCGGTCTGCAGTGATGCATCATTAAGCTTAAAATGCCACGGTAGTAATTCCTAGGGGTGAGCCCATGGCAGCCAATGCTTTCAGAAATGGGTTGAATGAAACTCGGCATCATTCAACCAAGAGGAGAAGCCAATCAGGTTCAGTGAGCATGCACTTTTTAATTGAATTGCACACCAACAAAAATTTTCAACCATTTTTAAAGAAGGTTTAGAGCCTGAATTTAAGATTTTGGTACGATAACTTGGATGTTATACCACCCTCATCCTGAAAGTGTTGGCCATTGATCATTCTAGCACAGACATCGTTGTTTCTCTGGCCCTTTGAGTGGTCCGCGGCTCTGGCCGGTGCTACCCTTAGCAGGGTCAGGAGAAGGTCTCCCCTGGGGGGGGGCGCACCGGCCAGAGCCACAGAACACGTTCCCCGTTTGTATGCCGGCTCGTGGAGGTGGGCGGGCTTTGTCCCTGGACACAACCAGCCCACTCTCCCATTGCAGGCTCAAATCTGCGATGGGAGAGTGGGCGGGGTTATGCCATCATGATGTCACATGCAGTGACGTCATAATGGCAAAACCCTGCCCACTCTCCCATCAGCCCTGAAATGTTATATCAGATTGTGGCCCCGACTGAAAAAGTTTGCCCATTCCTGTTCTAGCACAACAAGACCAGGAGTGTAGTGGGGCGGGCACGGGTAGGAATGCCCCCACTTTTTTCAGGAATGGGCACACATGCCCACTCTCCTTTTGCAAAGATCTCATTGGTAATCTGCGGCTCTGGCCAGTCTGCCCCTCACGGGGTCAGGAGAAGGACCCCACCGGGGGGGGGGGGGGCACACCGGCCAGATCCACAGACCATGTCTCATATATGGAATTGCAGGCTCATGGTGGCTGGTGAACGGTCCCTCTAAACACAAGCCGCCCACTCTCCCATCGTAGGCTCTGACCTGTGGGCTCTGGCACCATAACGTCACCCTGGTGGAAGTTTCTTCCCCTTTCAGTGACACATAGGCAGGGGTGAAGTGGGGCGAGTACTGTGCCCCTCTTCTTTTTTTACGACTACCCCCCTGGACAAGTCTAAGATAAAGCAAAAGTCACATGTTCTCCTACACCCAAAAGCCATGCAACACTTAGCAGGGGATTTAGCAGTTCCAAAAGGTGGCTGGATGAGTTTACATTTCTGGGGAGGAGGAGGAACATGGGAAAGTGCAGATGTGTGTGTGACAGTGCCTCTTTATTCACCTTTTCTGGAGAATACAATAATTTCAGTGAGTATTTCCTCCAAGCTGAACTCCTACATTCAGAGCTGCAGTATGCCATGGTAGTTTTCTTTCCCCCCCCCCCCTGTGTGCAGTCTGCTATGGAGTACAGCTTGCAAATCAGGTTTCCTGAGTGAGAAACTATTTTTGCTGCATTCACTACACATGCAATAGGTGTAACTACTGGTAAATGGTTATCCATGGGGCTTCCTGTGCTAATCCTTGTGTTTGTCTAATGTGCTGAGACACCTGAGTTTTGTTTGCTAACAGATCTTTCCATCACCTCCTCTACAAAAATGACCACTGGATGTTTAATTACGCAGAACAATGGCTTACGTTTGCTTGTCATGATGGGAGTCAGCGTGAATTAAAATGTAAATGTTTACCCCAAATCGTGTATTTGGTCCTGAATTTGTTATCCCCAGGTTGTGTGGGTGTTCTTTTTCTGCTAAGGGCTTGTTCACACTACAGAAAGGTATGCATTACCACACTGTGCATATGCTGGTGCATTGGGTGGTTTATTCTGACCTCAATGTGCATTTGTGTTGCAGCACAGCATTGCCATTTGAAAGTGCGGCAGGCATGCTTTTGGGTGCGTGGCGGTGCATTGGCCAGCCCATTCACCTGTTAACATGCCTGTGTTATTGCAGTGTAAACTCCAGAAAATGTTTAAATTAGCCAAGATATAATATTTTGCAAATTGCAGCTCAATTTTTAGCTCTTTATTTACACATGACTGTAAGCCTCATAATGCTTAACTCATGCTTAAAGTGACAATGGCCTGATTTATTAAAGCTCTCCAATTCTGGAGAAGATACACTTTTATCAGTGAAGCTGGGTGATCCAGCAGACCCAAGATGGATCCACTTCAGGATTGAAAACATTTTCTAACAAATAGTAACTGACTTTTAAGAAATCCATTCCAGGTTTGCTGGATGACCCAGGTTCACTGAATATAGTGTTACCTCTCCAGTCTTGGAGAGCTTCAATAAATCAGGACCAACGTCTTTGTAAATGCCTCTTTCTACCTCCTCACCCTTATATTCACCCTACCTGTTCTTCCCTACAGATCCCTCCTTGCTTCTCTGCAACCACCCCCCAGGAATAAGGAGTCATGTGATAATGCCCAGGCCCAACAGAAATTCACTAAGCCTGGCTACGTTCACATGACCAAGGCAGTAACATCAACACTCCTATGGGTCTCCAACTTCCAACAAGAAGAAGAACATGTAAAGGGAGTATCAGAGAGGTAGATCATATCCTTTAATAGAAAGTCGTCATTGTGCTATACATCTGGGCCAACTTTATATGATTTTTATTGTCTTTTTGGACTTTTGTTTTAATGCTTCTTTAGAGAAGGAATAGATCAACTGGTAATAAAAAACATTAACATATCTAGATCATTCAGATTGCAGTGACATCATTGTGTGTGAATGGATCCTTCAACTTATGCCCCACCCATGAGGTACCTTTACATTTAATACTTTCATTTCTTACCTGTTTCTTGAGCACATTGATCAGGTTGTATTGATCTGTGTAGTCTCTTTCCACTGGACTATTTTCAGCTAACTTCTCTCTTATCTGAATTTCAAGTTGCCTGTTTGACTTTTCCAAAGACGCAACCTTCTCCAGATAACTGGCCAGACGATTGTTAAGATTTTGCATCACCTCCTTCTCATTAGAAGCATTGGACAGCGATGTGTTCAGCACCGGTGCTGAAGAGACGGCCCAGGGTTTTACATCGTAGGACATGCTGGCCGAAGAGAACCTGAGCTTGGAGGAACCTCCGCGAGGAGAGCACAGGGAAGCCATGGGTGTCTACAGAAACATTAAAACAAATCTTTAGATTATCCAGAATAAAGGAATACCTTTGAATGTTTTACATTTAGCTCAAGCAAGGTCAACTAGTGTGCTCATGCAACCATAGGGTAATGTGCTTCTGCACAAAGGGCCCCAGAGCCACCTCAGGCAACAGGGACCCCACAGTCTCTCCCCTCGTTGTATCTCCACCCAACTCAGCCCAACTCCTTGTGTCAAAGGAGTGGACCAGAAACTTTGTGGAACTAGATGTGCTGTGAAGGAGTTTGGCAGCTGGCACTGCCCTGCTTCTTCCCACCCCAAGTGGGATCTAAGTTCTGCAAAGACCCACTGTTGGCTACATCTGCCACTGCGTGCACCTGGAAATATTTAAAATGAAAAAGGCTCTATTCACAAAGTTTGTTTTGGAGCCATCTTTGTTCAGGCACCCTCCAAGGCCACCATCTACTTGTTCAACTTGGATACCATCATGAAGATGACATGGGTATGCAAAAATAGTGCCCATTCACTTCTTGGCAATTTTTGACATAAAGTTACAATGTTGCAATCTTATCATTGTGGAAGAGGAAATGTTTCCTTTTAATAATGAACTGATCCAATCCTAGATAATGTCAATGGCTGGAGCTGCACTGTGCTGCAGGCAACCCAACAGCTGTAAGCCATCTTGGCAGGAACAATTGTTACACGGGTGGCTTTTTATTGGTAAAGCATTGTGCTATTTTTTGGCAAATGACACGGTTATTTCAAGTTTATCCATACAAACTTGTAAAAAATATACTGAAAGGTCCACCTTAAAACAATGAATGTCTACTGGTTATCATCCAAAAAATCCAAATGTTTCCTAATAAATGATGGGATGACAATTATATGTTTGCCTATAGCTAAAATATTTATCATGACTTGATGTTTGACTATATGGTCCAGGTTAATATTTTTTTATTTTGTTAATTTGTTTTAATTTGTTATTTTTATTTGCAGTCCCTGTTGACTATACATAGTAATCATACAAATATTTTACTAGTCTTCTTCCATTTGCATGCTCCCTACAATGTACAATGCCGGTACACATACCCTGGTCATATCGGATCATAGCAGTATTCTTGTTCTATAAATAAAAGCCTCAAGAAAGCTTAGAATTTGTTTTATATTTTGCATATGTTCAGCGGAGTGTTATTGAAGCCATTCACCCTTTATTGACCAAAATGCAAATTGTGTGCCAGCTTCCAGATACCTCCTACTTTTACATACACTGTAATGAATTTCATTTGTCTCTTCTGGGAAGATGAAGCATATAAAATATCTTGTAAAAAGAATGAAGTCAAATTTTTTATGTATGCAAAGGAGTACAACCAGGTTTACCTTAGCTAATGCTAACTTCTTCACACCTCGACCCAATCCTTTCCACCTTCTTTGCACCTCAACCCAACTTAAGCCTTGGCACATGGCACCATTGGGAGTCAATGGGGATTCAGCACACAAGCATGGCTAATGATATGGAGATTTTTTTTGTAGTAAACAGTGGTGCAATGGAGGTAACTAGGAGCCGGGATTAGTCAAGTTTAGTTTTGGACCACTGGAAATGCTTAAAAGATACATGTGCAGAGAGAATACATATTTAAGAAGTTGCTTTTGTTGACCCAACTTCACTGGCCATATGCTTATTCCAAGGAAATGGCTAAGAAGCTATTGAACCATTTACATGCCATTTTATTTATATTGGTTCTCAGTCCACAACAATGTAATTATTCACTCCAAAGGGTAAATCTGTGGAATTCCAACAAGAAACATTGGAATTCCATTTTTTGTATTTCTCACCTACTAAGTGTAAGGGATTTGGAAAAAGGTCTGGATAATCTAATTGAACCTTATTTTTTTTAGTAGAAGATCCACTCTACAATCAACCAAAGCCACCTTCAGTTTGTCTTCCCAATTGGTCTTAAGGCATTTCGCCAACATGGTGGAATTTTACCAAATCTTCAGAATGTTTACCCAATTCGCGAGAAAGAAAAACTCTCAGTTTTGCTTGTCCTTACCCATGACCTTTTCTGAACAGCTGATCCCATTGATAGAAATAGAAGCTTTGCAGCTGCTTGAGCTCATTAAAATTGATGCAACTCCAATTTCGGAAGTCCAAAAAGGGGACTCAGCAGTATTGTAATGCATCAAGACCTCAGACCTGCTTTTCTGAGTTGCACGACAAATGGCTGGGGTAAGCCCTTTAAAATGCTTAATGAAACCATAATTGGTGTACCTGAAAAACTATTATTACAATGTATGTATAAATTGCCAAAATAAACCATAGCACAATACAGTCTATACCCATGAATAAACCTGCCCCACAGAGGAGCCTTTTTGCAACCCCCTCCTGTCTCCATGCACTCCATCAATGGCATTGATCAGGATGGGTTACTCTATGGTGCACCATGTCTGCCGAGTTGTATTCTCTATTGAAGGAACATGTGACCGAATGACCAAGCATAAGCACCAATGAAAGATCTATACTTTGAAGATTCTCAGCAAAGTTGCTGTTTTTTCACTTTTTAAGTTGACATTTCTTGGTGCCACCTCTTTTCAGTAAATCAGGCCCATAATGTCCCAAAAAGATTTAATGCCCCTCATAATCTATAGGTCCTCAATTCCATTTATAAAGACGTTATATGAGCTTGTTGTATCCCATGCATAATGTTGCTATGGTTCTTTCCTGCACCATTTGAATAGGCAAACACATGTCTGTCTCATGTCCATTTATGATCTTCCCTTCTGTAATAAAACCTCGGCTTTTGTTGGCAAAGACAAAACTGGGGGTGGAAGGGAAAGAAAAGCATTCGGCATTCTGTGACCTAGCAGCCCAAGAACATTGCCGTAATCAGCAGATTGGTCAGTGGGTGAATAAAAAACACAATGAATTTCTTCTAATAGGGGATCAGGTGTCACTTTACACAGAGAAGGCTGCAATTCTTGAGGAATCCCAAAGTCACCATGGCAGTGGCGGACATAGCCAATAGCAGGTCTATGTGCAGAACTGACCTGTGGGTGCGGACAGTGCAGGGCCCTTGTGCAGCTTTGCACCTCCCTATGCTCACCTTTGCACCAGGAAGTGAGCAAAATCAAAAATTACATATATGATGTCATCTTTCAATAGCAGGAAGGCAGGTTTTTCATTTTTCTGAAACATTATTATTACCCCTTGATCCTGGCCTTTGGTTTTCTACTACCTGTAGCAGACTAAAAAGCAGTTGCATGGGTTGGGAAAAAATATTTGAACCAAGACTCCTTTTTTTGTTTTGCAAAGCAAAGGAGCGAAGGGTGGACTTAAATCTTCATTTCCATTTGTCTGTGCAGGAACCAACTCCTGGACTTTGCCTCTGTTCAACCAGTTCATTTACGATTTCAAAAGGGGTCCCCCATGAGGCATATCTGCCCTTATTTGAGTCTTGGGGTTCCTTGCAGTCTCCTGTAATGAAGATTGGATGACTGGTCTTGTATCCGCCCCTTTTTAACAGGAAGCCTGTACCGGGGGTACTGCTTGGCTCCTCTCACAGCTGCAGGCTAGTGGGGGCAAAGACAAGACCAGTGACCCTGCCAAAAGAAAGGGAGCAGCAGTGACCGGTCTCTTTTAAAGGAAACTCCTGCACAAAGGCACCCTTGATTACTGCACAGATCTGGAAATGCACAAAGTACAGAAAGATACAGTAAATAATATGCATAGCTATTTAATAATATTTGACTTATCCTGAATTTTATTCTTTGTATGACATATTTATTGCCCTGCGCAGACCAGTCACCATGTACCAAAAAAAAGAGCAGCAATGACCGGTCTCCTCCACAGGAACAGGAAAAAGTTCCAAAAAATCTACAAAGTAAAGGCACATATGTCCTACAGATGACCCATTCTGAACTTTTATATTACCCATTGTCATTACCCTTCAAATATAAAGGATGGGAATGGGTAGCACCATTTTTAGAACAGGCATGCAGACCAAATTAGATTTTCTTTGCCCTTCCAGCAGAAATTGAGATTGTACAATGTATACATCACTCTACAGGAATCAAT
The DNA here is from genome assembly GCF_032062135.1 of Pyxicephalus adspersus. NCBI lineage: Eukaryota > Metazoa > Chordata > Amphibia > Anura > Pyxicephalidae > Pyxicephalus > Pyxicephalus adspersus. Next base: position 85,050,231 of record NC_092871.1, on the reverse strand, counting down.
GAAGAACGTAAGGAAATACTAATATTTAATTTCAAGGTGAATAGAATGAAGTGTGGGTTTTCCCAAGCTGTCTGGTTACGGCTTTGTTGCACACAATGGTCATTGTTGGAAGCTGCACATGCAATATAATTGTACGTTGTTTTGCTTTTTCCTCTAGGGCAACCACCGGTGTAAAGCATCAACTGTAACTGTAGCTTTCAATCATCTCCGGGGTCATCTACCAGCATTTCTTTTTCTCATGCTATATTATTTCATGACTTTCCAAGGTCTACATATAAATATAAAGATATTATATGTACATAGACAGATCATCGGACAGATTTTAGGCATCCAAAGATATTAGATGGCAGTAACCAGATCCATAGCTTTCCAACCATCTATCAATTGGATGGGCTGCCATTTTTTTTGCAACCAAATCCTTCCATTATTTTTTTTTCTATTCACTTGGCCATTGTTTTGATGTGAGATATAGACTTTTATAAAAAAAAATCTATTGGAAAAATATCGAATCACAAAAATGTATTATGTTCCAATTTGGGGGATGAACCAATCCTTTTTTTCATTTTGGTTCTATATGGTAAGTGGGGGTCCTGGCACGGCATGGGTAGGGGGGTGTCCTCTGCCTATGCATTTTGTGCTGAAAAGTTGTTCCTCTTTCTCATTTCAGAAAGTGAGCAGACAAGTTGAATTTGGCACGGTGATACTCTATGAGCATTCTGGAGCTTCAACGGACAACCCTATCCAATATCTCTTATTCAGATCCGCCATCGAGGGCAGAAAAGGTTTTTCTATACCGGGCCCCTATCAAAAGAACTTGAACATAGAACATTTTTATACATGGGCTGGTCCAAGAAGTTAATCTGATACGGGGCCCAGAATTTTCTTTTTTATTGCAACCTACAGGTATCATATGGGTATCATACCACCTGAAGATTGTATTATGAATGTGCATGTATGGATCAGTAATGTTTAATCATAACCATGGAAGAGAGCGGAACCCCTGAGAAAATACAGAGCCAGCCAATCACTTCTTTCCTTATCCATAAAAATATGGATTTGAAGGAATTATTACATGGTGGTCCCATTATGCAAACCAGAGAGCTTTACCATTGGTGAATACAAAGCAAAATGTTCACAAGCAATGGGAGCACCGGGATGTGCTGCAGAGGTCCGGCTCTCCTGTGTGTTCTATTAACTCTTGCTGCAGCATATATTAAAACCAATCTGCATTTATTATTATAAATTTACTTTCTGTGTCTTCTTCTTTCCCGGAAGAGATCTGGTTTATCTCATGTTTACCTATTTCATATCTGTGTGTTTATGCAGGGGCAGCAACTATTGGCTGCTAATGGAAGCATGGCTGACTCTTGTAATGTCTAAACGAGCAATGAAGAAGGCAGTGGAGCCATCCAGCAAGCAAAACCTTCCCGTCATTTGGCACAATTGCCAAGTATTTCCCATATTTTACTATACCTGGGACACACTTTGCAGGAGCTGAGCCAGACCTAGCTTCATACTTCATACATTTTGTATTTTTCATTCTTTGTTACTTGTCGATGGATCGACCATCCCTGCAGTCCTGGCTGCATTGCATTTCCCAATGGTGACAACATCCAACCACACATGGGTGCTAAATAGCCACTAGTAGTTTGCATCAGATTGGGTGACCACACAAATGATAGACAATAGTGTTATTATATTTCAATAATAATACAAATAATATTCTAACCAAAAAATATTAAAATAAAAACAAAAATAGTTATAGCTGACACAGACAGTTCTAGTTCATTCAGAAACTTTGACAGAACGTGGTCACCCTAATTATGACAAGTTCACAGGGATTATTTTAATATTAGCTGAAGTTAAAATGACAATTTAATGATTGGGTTTCGGGGGTGATTACTTTATACCTTCATAAGCAGGGTATATTAGAACCAGGATTTCTGTATCTTAGGGTGTAGGGACCTTAATTTAGGTGAATGGTTTTCATTTGGCTCAGAGGTATAACAGATTATTTCCCTCCTCTCCCCCCACTAATTCTAAAACAATAAACCACTTTTTTGGATTGTGGTGACAAAAATGTAATGTAACTGCAATGCTGAACCATATATCTTAGGGTCCCAGTATGTATTTTTGACACAGGCCCCCATCTCTATTTAGAACATGCCCCCTATTCCTGATACCCCCTGCAACTTTTGAAACCCCTATGCAAATTTTTGATATCTGAAAATGTTGTACCCCATGCAATGAACAAAAACCCAAAACTTCATGATAATGCACCGGGCACCAATGAGTGCATGAAACCCACTGAGCTTTGTTCCTTAAACATGCCAATTGTACAAAATTTTACAAAATGTACAAAATGTAGTTAATATATCAGGGATAAAATAACTTCTCCACTCCAACTACTCTATACCAAGTACTAATTATTTTTTTGGCAACCCCAGGCCTATATCATTTATTTATTAATATAATATAATAATAGTAATTAATTTATTTAAATAATATTAAAAATAAACCAAAAAATATTAAAATAAAACACAAATAGGTATAGCTGACACAGACAATTCTAGTTCATTCAGAAGCTTTGACAGTTGATTTTGACATTACTACATTACTGAGCCTCAAATGGGAAGAAAGAAATATAGAATTTTATTTTCCCTGAAAATATGGTGAAAATTTTGATGGTGAGAATTTTGTTTATGGGGAAGGCAAAATTAAAAGGGTGCAAAGTGCTTTAAATGGTCTCCTTTTAAAAATTCAGAACCTTTTACTAACATGGCATCTATAGCCCAGCCTTTAGAGCAGATTTTCTCAAACTTTTTAACATGCGTGCACCCCGACCCCTTCTATAATAATTATATCCACAGATCACAGTATTAGTGTGGTGGTCAGTAGGAAGAATTCCTCTTACATTGCTCACCATTGGGAAGAATGTCACCCTTACAGATAGCCATAAACATCATCAGGGTCACTTATACTGACCTGAGAGGTGCAAACTGCTCATTGCTCCCCTAGTAATCTCTGGTTGAGAAATGCTGCTTTAGACAGTAAATTAATAAAATGTAAAGTCACTGTATGCAAAGAAACACTCAAATGCACGAAAAGAAATAAGGAGAATTAGACATTCACTGAAATATTCATAGGTGGAGAATCTACTACTGCCATTGAAACACATTATTAAATAATATAAACTCTATATAGCTCTAAAATATTACGCAGCGCTGTACATTAAATAGGGGTTGTAAATGACAGATGAATGCACTGACACAGAGGGGAGGACCCTGTCCCAAAGAGATCTGGATGATTCTCCATCAGAAGGTCAGATTCACTACTACATAAATAGACCCCCCAAAAAACAAAATAACATCCTGTATATACAGGAAATTTTTTTTTCCAAATTTTTCCTTAATGAATCAATGAAGCTAATTGATCAAACTGGAAAGTTCAAGTTTTAACTGTTTTGCCGATAAGGAGAATCCCTTAATAAAATCTCTCCACTTATTTCCAATTACAGCAAATACTAATGCAACAAACAAATACAATACAATACAAATACAATACAACAACAAAATACCAACAAAACACATGAACCAGATAAATTCATAAATGTTTTCATCCAAGATTTACAGATTTAATCCATTAGATGCAATTAGAAAAAGTGGGAATCAGCTTTTATAAATTAGATCTTATGTGAATAATGTAAAGTTTGGGTAGAGTAAAGTAGGTGAATCTTAGAAGAAGAGTAAAAACACAAACTTTTTGAAATTAGCAAAGTTCTTTTTGTTTTTTTAAGTGATTATATAATATATTTTTCCCCAACATCAACTCTCTTATATCAGTGTGACTATCTACATCAAAGCCAGCAGACCACACAATGCATCCTTGTCATACATCTAAGTGGATGAATCATAAAATACCACAAGCGATGTGCGAAGTCCCAAGGGAACTTGATTTGGGCATTGTGCCACCTACGCAGCAGACATGAGAGTGAGTCTCCTACAATGTGGTACAATACCTTTGCTGCAAGCAGATCCTGGAACAATGTTCAGTGCATTGGAGTGTTACATGTCCTTGGAAGCTTTTATTTAGTCCAAGGGAGGAGATCTCACACCCACAAGAGGCTGGCTGCTTATTGAGCTCATTCACAGCAACGTGCAATGTGAAAATGTTGCTCGCTGAGGTCTTTACTTGGCTGGTCTACAGTAACTCCCACCCGGTATAATTAAAAAATAACCCCCTCTCCTCCTCTCTTCTTCCATTTCATTCTCGATATATGTAGCCAGGGTCACAACCAATGGAGACTTCACACAAGTCAAGTCCATTCCAATCCAATGGTAACACTGGAAGAAAGCCAAGAATATGATAACATGCTTCTTCCATGAAGCAAACATTATTACAAGTGAATCCTAACCCTCACATCACATACGTTTCCTTAAGCAGTGCTTCACTAAACCTACACTGGGCATGCATATGAAAACAACTTCAGTGCTTCCAATGTGAATATTGAGGATGAATAACTCCACATTGCCTACAGCTCAGAGAAGTCTGTAACTTCTAATTGATAATATGTAAATGGTTGACTGTCTATAGTCCGGCCGCAGGTTATGAAAAGGCCCAGATTCCAGGACCCAGGTTTGCTAACTCTTCAGTTATTGAGCCTCATTTATTAGAGATATATTAATATGGAAGACCCTGGATGATCCAGCAAACATGGACTTTTTCACGATTGAAAACATTTGGCAACCTAATTTTAGGAAATCAATTCCAGGTTTGGTGGATCACTCAGGGTTTCCCATGATAGTCTATCTTCTCCAGTTTTGGAGAGCTTTAATAAATCGGGTCCATTGTGTAATTTGTTGTGTGTAGGGCGTTCTGTTTGACTCGTGACCCCCATGGCGGTTGGTGGTTCACGATCGCGTCCCATTGTGGATTGGAAGTCATTCACAATGGAAACATGTAATTCCAGAATTAAGTTGGCTTTGAGGTTTTTGCAATTGATGGATGTGGGGAACTAATGATCACAATGGGGCGCTGATTAATAATATTATTATTATTGGAGGTGTTATCTTCTCAGGGATTTTATATATTCCAAAGTGATTTTTTTGGGGTTTGATTAAAGAGTCAACTGATAACACCATGTTGATGAACGCCATTCTGCTGAAGTTGCTGTTTGGGTGTCTATACATTATCTCTCCCCCTTGCTTTCTTTTTCTATATATAGTTTATATAAGTCTTTACACACATATATGAAAAAGGTGGAGCATGTAGCTAGACAAATATAACCTTCGATGGAGTAATGCACACACCCTTGTGAACACAAAAATAAGATAAGAAAGTACAGAATATATATGTAGGACAGATATGCTATTATATAATGAACAGGATGTATTTACAGCCTGCACCACCCTGGGCTACAACATAATAAATGCAAAGAATATGTTCTTTGTAATTATTTAAAGAAGCACATATAATGCACTGTCAAGCTGTTACGAAAAAAAAATTGGTGAATGCGTAGGTGCGTGGAAGTTCTTATTGATGCCATTTATGTGTAAATGCGTGTGTTGTTGGAGGATTTTTTATAATTGTCAAGCGCTTTCTATTTCAAGACAAATGCTAAATAAAGCTTTGATAGGAAAAGGAAAAATTGGACCTGGTTGGCTGTTGATCAAATGCACCTCATTGCAACATGCTGCATCCAAAGTAATGCAATGCAAGTCAAATGCAGCTTCTGTGAACTGTCAATGGGATTTTTATTACCTGCATTATAAAATGTGCATCAAACAATGCAGCTCTTTCAAGGTTGTGATGTTTTTACTGATGCTGGATGTGGTTTTATCTCCCCTTTGTTTCCCCCCCAGTTTTGGGGAATATGCGGCCTCATATGCCAACCTGTGTTACCCCCTTGTATAAGGATTTGATCTGCAAAGAGCTTTTCCGTTCCAGCTACAATCATGGAGCTTCTCGCCCTCTCCTCCTACCTGTTAATGTTGCAACTTTTGTGTGGTTTTGTCACTCATGCTTTATTTTAATTCAGGGCTTGTTTTAGGGTAAGGAAAATTTGGCAATTACACGGGACCCTGCCGTCTCCACGGCCTCAGATAACAGAATGGCAGGGGGTACAGGAAACTAAAATGATTTGGATTTGAAGCACCCATTCACCTTTACCCATTGCCCCATGTTGTCAAAAACGGTCCCTGTATCACTTGGGGGTTGTATTATTGAGCAATATTTTTATTGTTTATATATCTTTGATAATCTTTTTTTGGCCAACACTTTATAAAATAATTCACTGCACCTTTTAGGATCTCCATGCTTTGGAGACCATCATCTGCTCTGACGTTGGTGGGATTACGCCATCAGTTTATATTCAGGTTTTTTGTTACAAGAACTTTTTACACCATTCATAAAAATATCAAAATGCCTTTCCCTGTGTTCCAGCAGGTATGCAAGCTGACTTCTTTCCAAACCTTTATTGGGTTTCCCCCCACCAACAGGGCACAATGGTTGAATGATCAAGCCATTCTTTTTTACATACCTTGCTGTGTTTGCCGTGTTTCAGAATTTCTAGTTTGACCGGTGCTCCTAATTTACCCCAAGTGTTTAAAGCAGCGAAAGGGGCAAATTATGAAGATACCTCTTGGGAAAAGAAACATTTCACTACTTATTACCACAATGCAAGCCTGTAAATTGGCCAACCCATGGAGAACAAAGATCCTCTTGTACAGCCGATATCTTATCTCAATGGTTGTTAGGCCGAGTAATTGCAGTATTTAATCTAAGCTGTCTCTGCAATAAACACAATAATAGTAGAGGAGGAGGAATCTTTGAAAAAGATCAACAATAGGGATGAGCAAGAATGCCTCTGGATTTCCTGTGAAAGTTTCGTTGAAGTTCCGATGGGCGAATTTTGGCGAAATTTAGCTAAACCATCGGAAATCCAGGAAATCACTATAGGAAGATAACCGCGACTAGATTCGTAAATACAGCCGTGGGAATCCTGTCAGTGAGCGATCCCTGGGAAAGCCCTCATTCTGACCTGTAGTGCCGGGGGATCTCTCAAAGAGCTCACGGCTCTATTCATAAATGCAGCCGCAATACTCCTCCTCTCAGAGTCCCGAGTCTTGTGGCTTGCGTTTATGAATGAAAGCGGTCGTGGGAAAAATCAGAGGATTTTTCCCATGCTGCATTCATATTCATGAGCAGCCAGTGAAACTCACACTGTGTTCCTGGATAGAGAAGCTCTATCCAAGAACACATACTACAGGGCTGCAACAGCTCCGCTCCCATGACTTCTCTAGAGCTGCCCCAATTCTCTGGAATGGTCTTCCTCGTCCTATTCGGCTCGCTCCTACTTTCTGCTCATTTAAAAGAGCACTCAAAACCCATTTTTTCAAACTTGCCTACCCGGCTTCTTCTGTCATTTGAAACCTTCACTACTTCCCACCACTACATATCTCCCATCCTATTGTGTGTAAATTCCCCCACCTACTAGATTGTAAGCTCTTCGGGGCAGGGTCCTCTCCTCCTCGTCTGTATTAGTCTGTCATTTGCAATCCTTATTTAATGTACTGCGCTGTGTAATATGTTGGCACTATATAAATCCTGTTTATTAACCTCCTTGCAGTTAAGCCCGACCTTCGCCCCGGGAAAAAAAAAATTGCAAGGATGGTTAAGCCCGAGATTTTTCACTTACCTGGTCCCCCTGTGCTCATCCAGCGTCGTCCTCCATCGGTCATCGTCTGCCGATCTCTCCAGCGTCGGGTGCCTTCGTCGGGTGCCAGCGGGACCGGTAAGAAGCCGGCTGGCTTCTTACCTGGTCCCGCTGATCGTCCGACATCCTGCTCGTTCCAGCGCCGGATGATCTCTGCAGGGAGAAGCCGTCCGGCGGAGAAAAAAAAAAACGGAAGGCTTCTCCCTGCGTGCGTGATGACGTCGGCGCGTGTGCGGGAAATTCATACTGAAACTCATTCAAACATTTTGTATTGGATTCAATACAAACTCCTGTATTCAATCCAATACAAAATAATTCAAATAATTACAAAGTATATACCTGGTAAATTTAAACACTCATTTTGTATTGGATTGGATACAAACTCCAGCATCCAATCCAATACAAAAAAATAAATAAAATAAAATAAAAGTAAATAACTTGGAAATTCAAATTCTAATTTTGTATTGGATTGGATACAAACTCCCGTATCCAATCAAATACAAAATAATTCAAAACAAACTCCAATAAATACACAATCAAAGTTTTAAAAATTGCCACACTAGGGAGGTGTTTTAGAATAATATAGTACTTTACAATATACAGAGTTATTGCTTTTTCAGTATTTTCAGTATTTATGATTTGTTTACATTGCTGATTTTTGTGTTTTTCCTTTAATTTTATTAAAAGTAATTTTTTTTTTTTACATGATTGTGTGTTTCAAACATTTTTTATATTCATATTATCTACTAGAACCCTGTTCGGACATATTTCTGTAAGTTACAGGTCTACAATTTAAAAAAAAATTTCATGAAAAACAGTGGATCACTTTTGGTACAGAAATCTAGACCTCAGTGTAACGCTTAAGTGGTTAATAATATAATAATAATAATGATTGGTCTTGCAGGTCCCAAAAATTCGGTCTCGTTGGCCAAATTACAAAGACCGTTCTTACCTACATGTTTCGCAAGCGAGAACAGCCCAACTCGCCGCGAGACCGAATTTATTAAATTCGCTCGCTCATCCCTAATCAACAATGGTCTAATGACTGCAACTAAAGTGCGGATTCCTCTGTAGGTTCATACAAGGTGCGACAATGAAACTTTCCAAATTTTGCTCTGAATCGGTGGCTCAGTTAGCTAGCTGGATGTGCCACTGATCTGCTGGATGAGCCAAATATGTATTTCCCGGTATGGCGGAACATGTGACTTATTCAGTGGGCTGGATCACCCAGTTTCTCCCATGAGAGTCTATCTTCTCCTGTCTTGGAGAGCTTTAATAAATCAGGGCCAACAGTACAGCACTTAGCCTATAGCTGCATAAAAACTACAACTCTGGCAATTGTATAAATTCCTATTCTGGCAAATTATGTGTGTAAGCTCTTTTTCTAAGGAGTCTATGGGCCTGATTTAGTTCTCCAAGGCTGGAGAGGATACACTTTCATCAGTGAAGCTGGGTGATCCAGCAAACCTGGAATGGATCTGGTCCAGGAATGAAAACATATGCTAACAAATAGCAAATTACTTTTGTATTTCAAACATTTTTATTGGTTTTCAAGGTTTTTTTTACAACAAAATTGCAACAGTGAAAGAGTTGAACTTTTATGAACTCATGCATCATAGAAGTTTCCAACTAAATATTGCATCACCTCAGTATTCCATTAATATGACATACAATGGTCTTTGTAAATGCAAAATAAATTACTGTTACATTATTTCCTATTATAAGTTTTATTGTTAACTTCAGATGCATTGATTCCTACAACTTCTATGTATTAAATAAATGCTGTTACAAGTTTCAACTCTACATTTTATTCAGTGACTACATAACCTAAGTTAAGATATTGAGTTGAAATAAAGGGGGAAATAAAGAGTGGAGGGGGAACATGAAATTCCTTATACATAACCTAGCCTGAGAGATAAGAGATCCAATGATCCCATGTGTTATGAAAAGCTTGCATTTTATCTTTAAATAGACATATCAGTTTGTTGTTTGTCATGATCCAGTTCAGTTTGTTTTTAAATAGCAAATGACTTTTAAATAATCCATTCCAGGTTTGCTGAATCACCCAGGTTCACTGATGAAAGCGTATCTTTTTCATCTTCAGAGAGCTTTAATAAATCAGACACTCTGTTGAGAAGATAGGAATGTCTTGTAGGTAGTGCTTACATCTACAAGGTATACAGTGCACTAGGATTTATTTAGGAATTGGTACCATGATTATTTGTTAATGAGACTGATATTCCTGTACAGAGGAAAATTGTAAATTCATTATAAATTGACATACATTATCACCACCTAGTGGTCATATTGGGACTGGCAGTTGCATTAAAAACTGCACAGTACCACTTCTCTTGTCCTGTACCCCAGGTGTAATTCTCAGTATCTGTTCT
>NC_092871.1:85034783-85038659 GCF_032062135.1 Pyxicephalus adspersus | reverse complement strand
GACTCTGCACAGTACCACTTCTCTTGTCCTGTACCTGGGTGTAATTCTCAGTATCTATTCTTATTCTGTATGTATAGACTCTGCACAGTACCACTTCCCTTGTCCTGTACCCGGGTGTGAATAATAACAATACAATGAGACCTCATGCAGAACGGGTGGGGAACCATAAAACAATAATAGTTGCAATCCATTGGGTTATCCTTGCAATGTATGGAAATAATAAACCCTTCCGATTGGCTGCCTCGGGTAACGTCTCATTGTCTTTGCTCTGATTTGAATGGATTGGCCCCAAGCTATGTTCAGCCCGCTTCCGGGGTATATGAAGGGCTTTATGATCGCTCCCATTGTAAGCTCATATGGGGTGCGTGGCGAATGGGTTTATATTCCTTGCCGGTGCACAATTACACCAATTAATAAATAAACTTTAGGACCTGAACGAGGACCGCTAATGTTTTATATTACATGGATCAGCTGTGGGCGCAGTTTTTGCCCCCAGCCTGGTAAACATTTACTATTGTACTGGAAGGTCAGCCCTAATGTGTTGGGTTACCAGTAAGCTTCACCTTTCACAAGCCTGAAATCCTGCCGGGGGATGGGGTAATGGGGAAAAATGTATGAGTGGGTCAAAACATTGGTTTGATAGTAGTAGGGTGATAGAAATGTGGTCCCCTAAACACACAATGCTATCTTGGCATATAATTATTGTGATAATTTGTGTGTAACACACTGGTTAACGGGGTATTTTGTGGGTGATACAGTGAGAATTGAGACAAAACATGGGACACAAATGGGCAAATAAGACAATACATGTACATGAAATGAGGAATTGTGATAATACATGGGCAATAATGGGCTAATATGACAATACATGGGCAACAAATAGGAAATTATGACAATACATGAGCAAATAATGAACAGTTATGACAATACATGGACAACAAATGGGCAATTATGATAATACATGGGCAACAAATGGCTACATATCATAATACATAGGCAATAATGGGCAATTATGATAATACATGGGCAATAATGGGCTAATATGACAATACATGGGCAAACACATGTGCAATCAGGACAATACCTGGGCAACAAATAGGTAATTATCATAGTACATGGGCAATAATGGGCAATTATGATAATACATGGGCAACAAATGGCTACATATCATAATACATGGGCAATAATGGGCAATTATGATAATACATGGGCAATAATGGGCTAATATGACAATAAATGGGCAACAAATAGGAAATAATAAGACAAAACCTGGGCAACTAATGGGCAATAACCACAATACACAAGCAATTATGACAGCGCATGGGCAATTATGATAATACATGGGCAACAAATGGCTACATATCATAATACATGGGCAATAATGGGCAATTATGATAATACATGGGCAATAATGGGCTAATATGACAATACATGGGCAAACACATGTGCAATCAGGACAATACCTGGGCAACAAATAGGTAATTATCATAGTACATGGGCAATAATGGGCAATTATGATAATACATGGGCAACAAATGGCTACATATCATAATACATGGGCAATAATGGGCAATTATGATAATACATGGGCAATAATGGGCTAATATGACAATAAATGGGCAACAAATAGGAAATTAGGACAATACATGTGCAACTAATGAACATTTATTATTATTAATATTATTAATAATAATAATTATAATATTATTAATATTATTATTAATAAACAGGATTTATATAGCGCCAACATATTACGCAGTGCTGTACATTAAATTATGACAATACATGGACAACAAATGGGCAAATAAGACAAAACATGTACAAGAAATCGGGAATTATGATAATACATGGTCAATAATAGGCTAATATGACAATACATGGGCAAACACATGCGCAATCAGTACAATACCTGGGCAACAAATAGGAAGTTATGGTAATACATGAGCAACTAATTTTTATGATAATGCAGAGGCAACAATGTTCCCCATGTTTTGTCATAAACAGTTATGAGAAAACATGGGCAGCTAATGGGTAAAAATGCCAATACATGGGCTACAAAAGGGCAAATATGACAATACATTGGTGACAAATAAGTAATTATGATAACACATGAGCTGCAAAAGGCAATAATGATAACTCATGGCAACAAATGGGCATTTATAGCAATACATGGGGGAAAATGGATAAATATGAGAATACATGACAACAAACAGCCATTTATGTGTATGTGAGTAACAAATGGGTAGCTGTGGTAATACATGGGCAACAAACAGCAATCATTACAATACATGGGTGATCTATATTATACATGGGAAACAAATAGTGGGATTTGCTAATATATTAGTTCATTAGTGGCCATGCCCTGCCATCAAACCATTTCACCAATGGTGCTCCCCTAAGATTTGTGCGTTTAATGTAATTTAGGCAAATCATTTACCTGTGCCGCCATCTTGGATGTGATGCCAGCAGCCTCATAAGGCTCATAACTGTCGCTCATGTCCGGGCCCCATTGCACCTGCTCAGGCAGCTACATTGAAGGTTAAGTAGGGAGGTTAGGGGAGGGGCTAAGGAGCTGGGCCAGCAAATAGAGCAGTTAAACAATCAAAGAAGAGGAGAGGGGTCAAATGTGAAGGGGGGGGGGCTATGCCAGGGCATTAATTGGTCACATGGTCTAGGAAATACCAAACAATAATTCATATTTTTTGGAAGGAAAAAACACAATTTATAGATTTCTGGCCAGAGGAGAATTTCCCACATGTCAAAAGTTAGGGACTGACATGATTGTACATATATCGATCTTTTGTAATTCTCACCTTCAGTTTACTTGGAAGTAAGACCAACGTCATAGGCGAGACATTTGTCTGCGCTGGTATTTCCTAGCAAATAGAACTGACCACAGTAATTACCTAACAAAACCATGTAAAGGGCGAGAGAGGAAGAGCAAAGAGAAAAAAGATCATGTCTATTAGAACATGTCCCAAGTGAAATATATATATATATTTAATATATAGATAAGAACAGATATTCGACTAATTTAGGAGTATGGCATTTTCAACTGGGTGAATCCAAGTGAATCTTGGTTAAGGCTTTTTTCGCTGGGTGAACTTTCCTTGTAAATGCGTAAAAATTATGTTTTTAAATGGAAGGAACATTGAAAAAGGGCTTGTGAGAACATACCTCAAGTAAAAAAAAAAGGGCATGTTAAAATTAAGGTTATGATTCATTGGTTTAAAAGCAGATGTCATTCCTAATTTGACCACCAGATGGTGCTGTGTTTGCATTTCTTTACATTGAATGCAGTTTACTGGTTGTCAAACTTATTTGGACATTGAAACACTCTAACACATTGTATTCTACTCAGGACTGATCATAGTTTGCTGTATTCATTGCACATGCAAACACCACAAAAATGAGAATGACAGCTGATATTAAATGTTTTTTCCTTAATAACTTTAACATTCGTTTTAACAAGGCCTATTTGTTTCCTAATTGTATTTTTTAAAACCTTTAACCCTAGGTACCCCCCCTCCCATGTTCCATGCAGCAATGGTAGCAACACAATGCTTGGGGGATTTGCAATTACCTTAAAAAATCAAAGCCTACAGTTCCTTAAAAAAAGGAATTGAGCTGCCAACAAATCATAGAGAAACACTTTTTTTTAATCTACGAATAATTTGGACATTTTGGTAAAGATTGATCAAAAGAACAGAAAAGGGGCTCTATAAAGTATTTCCCCGGTCAATTCCTCTGAAATTTGCAAAAGGTCAAATATCTCTACACTTCTGTTCCTATTATCACTCATAACCTCATCACACGCACGGATACAAGACTTCTCTAGAGCTGCTCCAACTCTCTGGAATGGTCTTCCTCGTCCTA
>NC_092871.1:85032862-85034578 GCF_032062135.1 Pyxicephalus adspersus | reverse complement strand
CTGTATTAGTCTGTCATTTGCAATCCCTATTTAATGTACAGCGCTGCGTAATATGTTGGCGCTATATAAATCCTGTTTATTAATAATAATATTAATAATAATAATAATAATATTAAAACAATGACTCGTTCTGCCACCTAGTGGCCAATTATCAAAAGTGCACAGCTGTCTCAATAGGCCAGGGGTGTCAAACTCAAATACACAGAGAGCCAAAATTGAAAACGTAGACAAAGTTGAGGGCCAACCTTGAAATTTATTGAAAAAATTGAGGAAATTTTTCCTTCTCATTAGATATAAACCTTTTCATATGGAAACAAAGAGGTTTTGCTTCACATTCAATTTGGAACAAGCTTATAATAGAAAAAGAGGCAAAAAAATGTTTTTTTAATTTTATTTAAAGAAAAATTATATGCCTCTTCCTCTGTTTGTAGCCTTCTGAGTTAAATTCCAATGGTAACCTTTTTGCACAAGCTAACAATAATAATAACAATATTCTTCTATGAAGATCCAACTATTCCAGTCAATGCCTTGGAGTAGCAGGGAAAAGCTGAGGCGGAGTGCTGGAATGCCAGACGCGGCCAATGCGGGGCTAAATGTTATGAGAAGCCCTCCGCTGAAACTCCCTCTTCATTGAAATAGCTCCGCTACTAAAATTCCCGGCATTATTTGCTTCTATAAAACAGTGCAATGCGGGGCCACACATAGGCAGAGAGCCCGCTGGTCTATAGACGCGAGTGATGCCGGGTGTTGAAGTAGTGGAGCTATTTCCATGCAGCGGCGGGCCATCTGCAGTTCATATTTAGGATTCCTTTGGGGGCCAAAAAAAGATGTTGGGGGCCAAATTTGGCCCCCTGGCCAGAGTTTGACACCCCTGCAATAGGCAATTATTATTGTTACACAGTATTTATAAAGCGCCAACATATTACACAGCGTTGTACAAAGTCCATAGTCGTGTCATTAACTGTCCTTGAAAGGAGCTCACAATCTAATGTCCCTACCAATGTCATATGTCATTATCACAAGCCAAGGTAAATTTTGGGGGAAAACCAATTACCTAACTGCATGTTTTTGGAATGTTGGAGAACTCAAAAGAAATCCACACAAACATAGGGAGAACCTGCAAAGTCCATGCAGATAGTGTCCTGGCCAAGATTCAAACCTGGGACGCAATGCTGCAAAGAGCAGAGTGCTAACCACTGAGCCACCATGCTTGCCACAATTACTAGGGCATAAACATATATTATGATCCAATGAAATAGGGAATGACTTAAAAATAGAGCCCAGGGTGTATTGTGTAAAGGATTGAGTAGTTTTCTTTTTCAGTCGTTTCTATTAACCACCTTGCCGTTAAGCCCAACCTTCATTCGGGCACAAAAAAATTGCAAGGATGGTTAACCCCGAGATTTTTCCCATCCATACTTACCTGGACCCCTGTGCTCATCCACCGTCGTTTTCGTATTGCAGCGTCGTCCTCCGTCCAGCGTCGTCCGTCGATCTCCCTCTCCAGCGTCGGGTGCCAGAGGGACCGGTAAGATGCCGGCTGGCATCTTGTGTTCCGCCGCCCGGCTTCTTACCTGGTCCCGCTGATTGTCCCACGTCCTTCTCGTTCCAGCGCCGGATGATCTCTGCAGGGAGAAGCTGTCGGGCGGAGAAAAAAAAAACCGGACGGCTCCTCCCTGCGTGCGTGATGACGTCGGCGCGTGTGCGGGAAATTCA
>NC_092871.1:85029683-85032025 GCF_032062135.1 Pyxicephalus adspersus | reverse complement strand
TTAATTTTATTAAAAGTAATTTTTTTTTTTTTAAATGATTGTGTGTTTCAAACATTTTTTATATTCATAATATCTACTAGAACCCCTGTTCAGACATATTTCTGTAAGTTACAGGTCTACAATTTAAAAAAAAAAATTTCATGAAAATTTCATGAAAAACAGTGGTACAGAAATCTAGACCTCAGTGTAACGCTCAGGAGGTTAAGTTTTAAGGATAAATAACAACATACAAAAAAAAAAAAACCTCATACAATACAAGCATGTTCTGACAATATAAACAACCTCCGTCCATGAACATAAAATATATCCAAATTTCAATATGGATAAAACATCTTTCAAAAAAATACTCTTATGGCAGGAAATCCCTTACACAAACAGATTAATGAAACATCTAGCAATCCAGGGTTGTATCAGAATCTGCATCAATTAGACCTAGGGTCCATATTCATGTATAAACCGGTGGTTGGTGCCAACAAAAATACAAGTGAAACCTGTTAAGGACAAAATACAAAAAACAGAATAACAAATAGCCCTTGGGGAGATAAGTGTGGGACAAAAGGGAGAGGGGGGAGAGGAACAAATACAGGAGTGGTATTATCTGAGAGGTAGCCCTCAATACTAGAATCAAAGGCCCAATGGACAGTTACTTCTTTAGCGTAGGATTCAGGGAGATTTTTAAACCAGTGGTTATCTTCAATTGCTCAGTTCGATCATTATCCTCTGGCAGATTTTCTCAAGTCCCGAGACCCAATCCTTGATAGAATGGGCTATAGATTGTTTCCAGAACCTTGGCCGTAAGAAAATGGCGGAGTATGCCCTTCCTAATGTTTTTTGAGCGACCTTGAGTGACCTTGGGGTCATCAGGAATGGTTGACCCTGTACAATCGTTGTACAACCGGATAATTATTTCCCAGAACCAGAATATGATTGGGAATTCCCACTATAGATGAAGCTTTGTTCCTCTTTGTGAGTGACAACGCCAACATCTATCAGACTGCGGTGGGGAAATACGTAAATGCGTATATAAAATCTTGTAATTTGTCTCCTGGGCTTTACATGTCAGGATAAAGGATTTCTCCCAATCCTCTGCAGTTATCGATCCACCTAGGTTTCTCTTCCAGTACCTTGTATACACAAGGGTGGTGAAAGTGATTGATTACTTTTGATTGCTTTCTATCTTGGGAAACAATCTGATCAGAAGGTCAATGTCTCTTACCCATGTGTGAGTGTTTTGGAGGTCCTGATCAATCAATTATCAATTGGAATAAAGATAAAATCGTCCGGTTGATTGCTGACACATCTGATTTTTCAGTTAGGTCTTTGTGCAGTTACTGCTAGGATCTCCATATAGAAGATTTTCAAAAATACCAAAAACTAAATTTGGGGTATAAATTCACTTTAATGTAGAGATAGGTCAGGATCCAGGCTTTCCTACAGCAGATCTGCACATTTAGCAAAGTTTACATCACCTATCAATCATCATTCTATTTCACTGATGTGTCAGCCTGCCATGTGAGTGTGGAATGTTCTTTGGCTTGTGATCTGCCGTCACGTTTGCATTCCATGTTTGTATATTACTCAGCCTATCCGCCCTCTTATGACAACTTTGTTAATGTAACTTATCGCTTATTTTGTTTGAAAGTTTTTTTTAACTCTTAGTAGCTTTTTTTTCCATTGTTCAGGGTTGCCTATACCGTCATAGATCATCAGTCTTGAACTGTTTTATTTCATATTCCATACAGGAAGTTAAACAGAAAACAAGGAGAAGGCAGAGTTAATATTTAAACTCTCCAAGCTGCCTGGGAGAGATCCATAAATCAGGATCGTTGGAGGTGCTTGGGCATTGCATTGTAAAGGTCATTCAATACAGTACCATATGTCAAGGATGAAAAAGAAGATTGAAGTCCATAAAGATCAAAGTGTTTAAATATTGATAATATAGACGAGAGAGGTGCAACTATTTAGGGAGGAAACTGAAATTACATAATATTGTATAGTTTTACTTGGGCCTCTGTGTCAGGCCCATTGAGGTATGGACTCCACAGGACTTCTGAAGGAATCCAGTGGTCTCCAGCACTAAGAACACAAGAGAATCCTTCAAGTCACACTTCCTCCACTGGTCCACCTTCTCCCCAAAAGCACCCTGCTGCCTCCACCAACCTACCTTCTTCTCAGAATCCACCCTGCTGCTTCCACCAACCTACGTTCTTCTCAGAATCCACTCTTCTGCCTCCATCAACCTACCTTCACCTCAGAATCCACCCTGCTGCCTCCACCAACCTAACTTCTTCTCAGAATCCAGCCTGCTGCCTCCATCAACCTAACTACTTCTCAGAATCCAC
>NC_092871.1:85029091-85029330 GCF_032062135.1 Pyxicephalus adspersus | reverse complement strand
CAACCTACCTTCTTCTCAGAATCCACCCGGCTGCCTCCACCAACCTACCTTCATCTCAGAATCCACCCTGCTGCCTCCATCAACCTGCCTTCTTCTCCGAATCCACCCTGCTGCCTCCACCAATCTAACTTCTTCTCAGATTCCACCCTGCTGCCTCCATCAATCTAACTTCTTCCCTGAATCCACCCTGCTGCCTCCACCAACCTACCTTCTTCTCAGAATCCACCCTGCTGCCTCCA
>NC_092871.1:84963249-85027703 GCF_032062135.1 Pyxicephalus adspersus | reverse complement strand
CTGCCCTCCTCCTATGGTGCATCTTGCCAACTTTTCCCCAAGTAGATGACACACTAAAAGTACTAAAAGTAACTTTAATTCATCAGACCAAGCCACCTTCTTCCATTGCTTCATGGTGCAGTTCTGATGCACACATGCCCATTGAATGTTCTTGCAGCAATGGACATGGGCGCTCTAACTGGCCTGCAACTACACAGCCCCCCCCATCCACAGAGCAAGCTCTTATACACTGTGGGTCTGATTTATTAAAGCTCTGAGTATCACAGGAAATTTGGGTGATCCAGCCAACCTCGAGGGAATCTGGTCCAGGGTTAAAAACATCTTCAAGTTATTAACATAATCCCAAATTTGTTGGATTACCCAGGTTCTCCCATGATAGTCTATAATCTCTAGACTTGTAGAGCTTTATTACAGCTCCGTGTGTTTTGACACCTTTCTTAAATGGCCATTTTTTTTATTGTTGGATGTAACTCTTCTGTGGTACTTGACCAGACAAGTTTATCCCCCAATCCCACCTTGGCTGTCCTGACCTTGTTGTCCTTCTTTGGTCTACTTATAGGGAATGCTATAAACTGCATACCAGTATCTCCGCAGAAGATTGGTCATTTTGGAAATGCTTTGACCATCACCCAGTTATAACAATTTGGCTCTTGTCAGAGTCGCTCAAATCGAAACTCTTTTCTTGTTTCCAACACATAAACTTCAAGAACTGATTATTCACTTGCTGCCTCATATATCGCACTCCTTGTCAGGGGCCATTGTAACCAGATCACCAAAATACATTGCACCCCCGTAGAGCTGTCAGCACTCCAAATCTTGCTCTTCCATCTTCTCCGTGTCTTCTTATGGGGTCAGGAGTCTTCAGCTGCCTTTGGCTGGGTTCAGATAATGCAAATCACATGTGCTTATGACTTTATTATTCTCAACTTACATGTATGTACGTTTGCAAATAATTGTATCATGTAAGTATCTTATGAACAGTTTCATGAAAACACATTTTTCCAAGCACTATGCAGGAACAGATGGATCCTTTGCTCTGGCAATGACCCTGATGTCCTCACCATTTAATAATGAGAACTATTTACAAAGAAGCAATGGGCATTACACATAGCAAACAATCACATAATTACTTTCAGTGCTCTAATTTATACCTTCCAGATAAACATTACTTTATTACTCCGGATTACAGAATATTTAGTCTTGCACAATGTGGTTTTGTGTGCAGTAACAAGTAGTTATTTATATAGGAAATAAATAATAATAAATGAATATATATGTAATTATTTATTAAGGAAAGTTAAATAATGGGGGATTTATCTGAAAGTAATATGAAAATCCATGCCATATACAGTCCAAGTTAGCTGCACACTCCTACCTAGCACAGGGGCAGCTTCAGGAAGGAGGGAGGTTTGGCAGGTGCTTTATCACCTGTGTTAACAAGGGATGAGCGAGAATGCCTCTGGCATTCTCGTGAAAATTTCCTCAAAGTTCCTATAGGTTTGCAAACTTCTGGGGAAATTTTGCGAAACCATCGGAAATCACTATAGGAGGATTATTGCAGCTGCATTCATAAATACATCCGTGGGAGTCCTCCTGTCAGTGAGCAATCCCCTCATTCTGAACTGTAGTTCCCGGGGATCTCTCACAGGGAGGAGGATTCTCATGGCTCCTTTTATAAATACAGCCGCGGTACTCCCAGAGTCCTGAGTCATGCGGCTTGCGTTTATGAATGAACGCAGCTGTGGGAAAAATCAGTGGATTTTTCCCACGCTGCATTTATTCATGAGCAGCCAGCCGTGAGACTCACACTGTGTTCCTGGATAAAGAAACTCCATCCAGGAACACACAGTACAGGGCTGCAACAACTATCAGCTGCTCCGCTCCCCTGATTGCTGTGCCGCCCTGTAGTATGTGTTCTTGGATGGGGTTTCTCTATCCAGGAATACAGGACTCCTGTGTTCTTGGATAGAGTAACTCCTTCCAAGAACACATTCAACTAGAAAACGGCTGCAAGAGGTGACAGCTCCGCTCCCATGATTGGTCTTGCAGGTCCCAAAAATTTGGTCTCGCCAGCCGAACTTACAAAGGCTGTTCTGGCCTACATGTTTGGTAAGTGGTAACGGCCCAATTCGCCGCAAGACTGAATTTAATAAACTCGCTCGCTCATCCCTAGTGTTAACCAATGGTAAATATTAATACTTCAGCCTCATTTAGCCACCCCTTGTCTGCATGCAATATCTCCAGCACTGGCCACCCTATTCTCAGCCAGCTTCCTGATAAGGGCAATGGTGAACCATGCCTGTGCAATATGTGTTGGTGCTTGTAGTGTCAGAGATTGGTGTCAAGAGAAAATTTTCCAGGAGGGGCAAGATTATCTGTCAACCACACAAGTGAAAGGTTTCTGTGCTGTCTGCTGAAATTCCAACACAATTTGAGCTCTACCTGTGGCCCACGTTGGCAATGGATGGGTCAGTCATGCCACTGCAGCAACACTGCCAACTGCTGCATCCTTGTTGCTTACTATCAAATGGAAAATGAAAGGCTCCTTTTAAACCTTTTTACATGCTAAGCACTTAAATTGAGTGAACAGGAGAACAAAGCAAGAAAGGAAACCTGTCCAATAAAAACGAACCTAGCAGAAGAAAGAAATGTGAACTGTAAAAAAAAAAACAAACAAACTTTGAATAAGATTAGGACAAGCAGAGCAGGGATACAGCACAGATTTATATATACATAGTAGGTCAGGTTGAAAAAAAGACATAAGTCCAGCAAGTACAACCACTGGGGAAATAAACATATCCCAGATATAAAACCCATGGACATAGTTGGTCCAGAGGAAGGCAAAAAAAACCCTGGTACAATTTGCTTCAACAAAGGAAAAAATTCCTTCCTGATTCCATGAGACAATCAGATGATCCCTGGATCAGCAGTCTCTGTTATCTTTACTTTAAATCCTTACTACCCAGTTATATTCTGTGCTTCTAGAAATCATCCAGCTTTTTCTTAAAGCAATCTATAGAACTTGCTGAAACTACTTCCTGAGGGAGCCGATTCCACATTTTCACAGACCTTACAGTGAAGAATCCCTTCCTTATCCGGAGCTTAAACTTCTTTTCCTCCAGACACAAAGATTCCCCTCTTGTTCTTTGTAATGATCTCAAAGTGAATAATGGGGAAGAGAGTTCTCTATATGGACCATTTATATATTTATACAGGCTGATCATATCCCCCCTTATACGTCTCTTCTCAAGGGGGAATAGGTTTAGTTCAGGTAATCTCCCCTCATAGCTGAGCTCCTCCATTCCTTTTATTAGTTTAGTTGTCCTTCTCTGCACTCTCTCCAATTCCACAATGTCCTTTTTGTGAACTGGTGACCAAACCTGGACTGCATATTCCAGATGTGGTCTGACCAATGCTTTGTACAGGGGCACATTACAGCACAGTGGATATGCTCTTCTACGCTATATGATCCAATGTCACACCTGTATGACTGTATTGGACATTGCCTTCTAAATCCATGTTTATTATTAAGAAGTTACCCCATTTGTAGCTCAAAAGAACCCTACTGTTTTTGGAAAGATTTCACAAGAAATTCTATCCGTTCAGCCAAGATGGAATTCATGAGGCCAGGTGCTGATGTTGTATGAGAAGACGCAGGTTACACTGGAATTGATATTTATTTCAAAGGTGTTCTGTAGGGTGAAGACCAAACAAGTTCCCCTGCACCAAACTGGCCAAATCATAACTTCATGGATCTGGCTTTGCCTTCAGGGGCACAAACATGGTGGAACAGATAAAATCTTCTCCAGTTTGGTCATCTCCAAATTATGACCACAATATTGGAAGAGCAGAATTGTCTTTGGAGAATGCTAAATGGTTCATTTAATGCTTTTGGGATGGTATGTCCAGCAAGTTCATATTGGTGTGGTGGCCAAGAGCCCACAAACTGTGACCATAAAATATAAAACTAGTTGTTTGCTACATCCACAAAGTTTCCTTTGACCCATCTCAATTTGATTACTTTCCAGTCTAGAATGTCACAAGTTTAAAAATAGCTTGGGCAATCCCTCATCACTGTCAGCTTATGTTTATCAAAAGAAGAACCAATTAATATGTCAATACATTCATCGCCTTGCTGTAGGAAAACACCAGCATGACAGGTCAATTCATGGCACTGCATGCATTTTAGCACAGACCTTCTAATGGGCCGATTGCAGCACACAGGGAATGACTCCTCAATATATCAGCGGGGATGATTTGGTGCTGAGGTCAGGTCCTCCTGCTTATCATATTGTTTGCTGGGAGATGTAAACTGTGTTATATGCTGGTTCCTGACATGTTAACACAAAGCTTAATAGTGCTGGCAAGATTTATGCTCTCCATTCAAGGAACAAAAATTTCAGCAGGTGGAACTATATGGAACTCCCACAACAAATGGTACTTTGTTACTAAGAAAGAATACCCCCTCCAATATTCACCTGTCACCTTGTCCTGGGAAAGCGTGGAAGTTGTAAAAAGTCTTTCCCCTTAAGGGGTATTCTGGAGCTTGTTACCCTGTGGCTGGTGTTGATTGCTCCTGCCCTGACCCAGCGTCCATGTTTATCATGGATACCCCTTTCCGCCACTACTGCTTCTTTCCTGTAACTCCTTTTGAATTGCAACTACTACCCCTTTTCTCCATGCATCCATGCTTACCATACTTTTCCCTCCTATGTTCTTCTATTCTGTAACTTTGCATTGCCACCATCAATATGTTTTCTCCATGCATCGCTGTTCAGCATGGATATCCCTTTTCTCCACTGTAACCCCCCATATACATTGTACCACCGCTACTCCTTTTTGTTCCATGAAGCCATGACGTTTGCCATGGACACCCCTTGCCTTGCTTCTTCTTATAACCCCCTCTGCCTTGCTAACATCAATCAGTTTTCTCCATGCACCCATATTTGCCATGGACTCCCCTTTTCCCTGTTCATGCTTCTTTTCTGTGACCCCCCACACCACTACCCCTTTTTCTCCATAAAGCCTTGTTCGCCATCGATACCCCTTTCTCCTTCCTACCACATGCATCTGTAACCCCCTCCTTTGCTTTGCCATCACTACCCTTTTAACTCCTGTTGGACACAGACACCTCTTTTTTGCCAATCACTATTTTTACCCACTGAGCCACTGTTAGACCGTTTGCTTAAAAAATAGGAAACAGAACTTAAAAAACAAAGAAAACAAGAACACATTTATAACACAAAATGTAGGCATCAAATAAAAAAAAAAAGTTCAGCTGATGCATTCCACACCCTGGACACAAACTTGTAATCCAACACTTATACAACAACTACCTACTGCACCACATCCATATTTGCTAGCACTGAGCTTTAACTTGCACAGCAGCCCAGCTCCCTGCTGTTTTTTCTAGAGAATTATTATTCTAGACCCAGTTGGTCCCAGGGTGTGTTACAGCTAGCAGTATGTAGTATATTCTCATTATTCTCCCATGCATGCCATTACTATAGCTCCCTATAATAAAACATTCAGCAGTCACACTGCCATCTATTGCCCATTGTTGGGAATTACATGATCCATAACCCCCTTTATAATAATATCACACATCCATCTTCCTTCCTACACATCAAAGCCTTCTCCTATTCTGGGTGTGTCTAAGTGTGTGCTGACCCAGCTCCTATTCCCTGCTCATTATTTCCCTACACGACCTTTTATAGCTTTTATATAACTCAGCATATGTATGGTGGCTGAGTTAGCAGTGCCAGCTCCCAGGTTCGAATTGTGACCCCTGGATAATATCTGCATGGAGTTTGTGTCTTTACCTCGGGGCAAAAAAACACATTACATACATAGGAATATAAAGTGTCATGCTAATGTTCCATAATCTCAACATGTTTTACATGAATACAGACATCGCAGAGATTAGAGGGGTTGGATCCTCTCCCAAGGTTTTATTCGCTATGTGTGAAGCATTGGGGGGAATAGCTATCACTTCCTGATTTACTGACACAACAGGAAGTTAGAGGAAATCTCCCCAGACAAAAGTAAATTTCAGATAAAATTTTCAATCTTATGAAAAGTTTGGATTTTTGTTCACTTTTAGTCCTGGTGACAACATTCGATAAGTCATAAGGATGGGAAATCTCAAAAGCTGGGACATAGACAGCAAGAAAATGCCCACATGACATACTGAGCCTCCAGGAACTAAAAACAAAAAGGAATAAAAGGAACCTCCCCTATGAAGGGGAGGCTGGAGGGCAGATTTAATGAAGGGGAGGCTGGAGGGCAGATTTAATGAAGGGGAGGCTGGAGGGCAGATTTATTGAAGGGGAGGCTGGAGGGCAGATTTAATGAAGGGGAGGCTGGAGGGCAGATTTAATGAAGGGGAGGCTGGAGGGCAGATTTAATGAAGGGGGATTTAATGAAGGGGAGGCTGGAGGGCAGATTTAATGAAGGGGATGCTGGGGCAGATTTAATGAAAGGGAGGCTGGAGGGCAGATTTAATGAAGGAAATGCTGGGGGCAGGTTTAATGAAAGGGAGGCTGTAGGGCAAATTTAATGAAGGGGAGGCTGGGGCAGATTTGATGAAAGGGAGGCTGGAGGGCAGATTTAATGAAGGGGAGGCTGGGGCAGATTTAATGAAAGGGGAGGCTGGAGGGCAGATTTAATAAAGGGGAGGCTGGAGGGCAGATTTAATAAAGGGGAGGCTGGAGGAAAATTTTAATAAACAGAAGGCTAGAAAGCATATTTCATGTAGGGAAGGCAGCCAAAAGTTTTTTTCATTAGGGTAGTTTCCTGTAGTCCAGCAGAGGGTTTCCTGTAGTCCAGCAAACAGAAAATGATCACGACTGACCCTTCTTGTGATTTGGGTGCAGCAGAAGTACCTTGATTTTGGCTCAGACAAAAAGCTGAGTGCTCTCTGGATTTCTGGAGGGTCCAAAGGTATTTTCTGCTATGCAAAGGGATAAAACCCAGGGAAATGTGCAGCTGTAGCAGAGATTTACTAAATATGCATTTTGCAAAATTTGAGCTCAGCTTCTAATGAAAGGTTAATAGGGAGATTCTGGGGTGATTACAGAGCATCAGTGTATTGTATTAATTAATAGAGCCAGCGCTCCAGATAGAAGTCACTGTGCAAACCATCAATTCAACCTGCCTGTGACTTCTGTCTTCTGAGCTTTGTCCACATGGGGGCAGTGTAGGGCAGAGGATGTATCAGCAGGATATTGTGCAGCTTTAGCTGGGACTTCCAACATTTCTCTTTCTGTTTATGTCAATGGGATTCATAGATTTAGTTTGCAATGTTCTACTGATCTCATATCTGACAAGTGTGTGACATTCCTATTGGATTATAACCCAAACAGGTGACATCTTCCAAAAGTGTTAAAACTGAAGAATCTGGTAATAATTTGCCTTCTCTGGTCCTTCCTTACCCATCTTATTGTAATACTAACAGATATTTTAAAAATAATATAAATAGTATTAAAAAATTGCCTTTCATGTTTATTTGTGACTTTTCTATCGTGTATTTTGGATGTATCGTGAATTTATTTGGATTTTGCTGTAACTTGTCTTGTTCTGTTTTCCATAAATGTTAAAAATGTGTAAATAAAAATAAAATGTTAAAAAATATATATAAAATAATTTTCATTACATGCAATCATGTGATGTCATCACTGGGTCTCTGTGTGTCTCTGTGCAATGCAAGCAGGTCATGGTTTGTGGGAGGGGCCAGTGGGGTGTTGTACAGAGCTTTCTAAAGGCGCTATTCACCGGTCACAATGCCTTGATGGGTGCAGCCTAGAGGAGTGGACATGTCGATGCAGGGTGCCTTAGGTAACCCTGAACTTCCATGAAGAATCCGAAATCCAATGAATAAAGAGACAGTCAGAAGGGAGCGGCTAAATGATGCCGGATGCCCTCCAGCCAGGAAACGAGGCCAGCTCTATCTGACTTGCTTCAGCTTCTAATGTATATTGTGAGAAGAAATAAGAGAAAGCCATTTCAGTCCGAAAGGAGCCAGACTTATGGGGAGGCTGGGGGCAGATTTAATGAAACGGAGGCCGCAGGGCAAAATTAAAGAAGAGGAGGCTGGGGGCAGATTTATTAAAGAGGAGCCTGGGGGCAGATTTATTGAGGGGGCATAATTAATGAAGGGGAGGCTGGAGGGCAGATTTATTAAAGAGGAGGCTGGAGGGAAGATTTATTGAAGGGGAGTCTGGGGGCAGATTTATTGAAGGGGAGGCTGGAGGGAAGATTTATTGAAGGGGAGGCTGGGGGCAGATTTAATGGAGGGGAGGCTGGAGGGCAGATTTAATGAAATGCAGGCCGCAGGGCAAAATTAAAGACGAGGAGGCTGGGGGAGCAGAATTAGGAGGAGGCTAGGGGTAGATTTATTTAAGGGGAGGTTGGGGCAGATTTAATGAAATAGAGGCTGCAGGGCAAAATTAAAGAAGAGGAGGCTGGGGGCAGATTTATTAAAGAGGAGGCCGAGGGGCAGAATTAATGAAGGGGAGGATGGAGGGCAGATTTAATAAAGGGGAAGATTTATTGTATCTTCTATAGATTAGAGCTGCAATTCAGACTTCTCAACCCCAGGCTATAGAGAAAGACCCTTTGCTCACCATGCAGGAAACAGAGGTCACTCTGCAGAGTTCTGACATGCCCCCTCCTGAGTTATAACTATAGCATTGCAATTGGCAGATCTTCTGCTCCCTGATATTTGGAGATCTATAGGTCTGACTAAGCAGGGGACATGGCAGCCTTCTGTAGAGAGACTGCTGCTTACAAAAAAAAATACATTTTCTCCTTCAATTCAGAGTTTCTTATTTGTTTAAATCCATATGAATAAATCTTACATATATAAATGATTAAATTATAAAAAAAAATGAATAAAAAATATTTAAATATATCTGCTATTTAATATATATTTAAAATAATTATTATAAATAAATATTAATATTGCATAAATATGTAAATGTATATAATATTGAAATAATATGAAATAAATGTTTTTAAAAATTAATATTGTAATTGGCAGTTAGTGGAATGATTAAATAAAAATGTTTTTGGTATTTTAATAAATATTTTTGTACATAAAAATTTAATTTTTAATAGCAATAAAATTATTATTATTTATTCATTTAAAAATATTTATAATAAAAATATTTTAAAATTATTTAAAAAAATATTTTTAATTGTATTTAAAAATGTATTATAAATAATTATTTAAAAAATAAAGTAATAAATAAAATTTAAAAAGAAACCCCATTTTGAAGATTTAGAAATAAATGATCTAATATGAGTTTATTTTTTTAAGATGAAAAACACTGTGAAAAAAAAAAATCATATCTCTTAAGTATTTTATAATCAATTTGATTGTATTTTATTAAAAAAAAACAGATCACCTGGGAGAGGTTTGTGATATTTCTAATTCATCTTATTGGAGGTTGCAGCTAATTATCTCATTACAGCCCACAGAAACCGTTCAGCCTGGGATAATTGTGAGTCCGGTGAATAGGTCGGCCTGGAAGGGAAGCTAAATATAGTTTTAGTTACAAATCGCATTATATTAACCAAACGTGTAATTTGGGGAGTTATTGTTATTATTTATTATTTTTTTATTTTATTATATATCTCATATTAGATTAGCTTTCGTCAATGTTGATAGAAATGGAAAAAGTTGCAGCCATCGAAAATTCCAAAAAAAAAAAAAAAAATACGAAGGATTTCAGTTCCGATCCTTTCTTTTCCAAAGCTTGTCATGGAGATTCACCAGCCTCAGAATTCATTTATTTATGCAGTAGAGATTAGTGGCTGAGAGAAATGAATGTTTATTGGGAGTAGTAGATACGATTAAGGTATGTTCACTTAAATCATCCAATCAAACGCCTGTTTTTTTTTTACCCTTGACCTTGTTTAGGTATTTTCTGGAAATGGGATTTCTTTCATGCACGTGATTGGCTGGCTGAAGTGAACAGTTTTAGTTTTATTAGGGCGAATGTTCATTTTTGGATACAGAGTCCCTTCTTTTAACTGGTTCCAGGGCAGTGGCTTAGGTTGGAGTATATTCATTCATCAGAAAATATTGCCATTTTGAGACCCCTAGGGTTTCTTATTTGGTACAAACACACAGCCGATTTGTATACTAAGGATGACTTACCCATCATGAGGATCCCCTCTAGCATTACAATGTTGGTGTTCCCCACTGATGCCAATTCTTCCACCTTTACCAGGTCTTTGCCCACTTATATAGGCCGGGTCATTATGGGGTAACTCCTATGGGATTGTGCCAGGATTGTACACTTTGCTGGCCGTCATTAAGGCTGCCCATTCCACTGCCAATTCACCACAAAGTCTAAGGATTGGCATGCCGGTCCACCACACATGGCAGATACTGTAAATTATGGTTTGATGCAACACATGGGCAATGGAACTGCCAAGACAACACACATGCACATGCATAATGCTCATTACTACAATGCAACATATTGGAAAAGGAACCCATTCACTTTTTGTCAGGATCCATCATCAAGAGGGGACAAGGGGTATTTTGTACCGAGCCCCAAACTAACTTTTGCAATGGAACTTTTGGAATTTGGAACTGATGGAACTTTTAGACATGGGTATGGAAATATGGAGGCCAGAAAGTTTTAAAGACCACCCTGCCCAAGACAACCGAATGGCTTACAGGTTTCATCAATAGTTGACTCTCTATCTGTGCCAATGGTAGACCTTGGTACCCATGGTAGGTGTCTTCGGTCAAGACACAGAGTGGCCAATGGATTTTTGAATTTTTTTTGTCTTTCCTGAATTTTTAGCTTCTATTTTCACATACAAAATATCGTCTGGCCAATAAATGGACTATACAGGCAAACATTGGAAAGGGTAACATGGATTGGCAGGGCCCCTGACATCATGATAGATAGATGTTGCCCTTTATTCTGAATATTTTGCATGGATTGTGGCTTTGTTATATACATGTATAAATAATCTAAAATGAATTGTATCTATGCAGGATTTTGGTGTTGAATAGCTCATATTGATTTTGAGCTGACAATGTTTATTTTTTTGTATTTGTTTTTGTTATTTTTTTTTTTAACAAAATGTTCTTGAAAATAAAAAAAAAAATAGTTAAATTTGAGTTGCTAAGAAAGAAGAGAGTGCCAAGGAGTATCATCCTTTACTTTTGTTATAGTGAAAGCCCTCCAGCATTTCATTCAACGTGCCCCGGCGTTTTTCTGGTTCCTACCTAAGCCTCCAATGTATTCTATCGCAATGCAGATGGTGTATGGTTATCGGCACCTCCAAAATATCCACATCTATGTTCCGTTATCTACCCCTCATCTTGGGGTTTCCTTCCTTTTATTAGTTTTGGATGTAATGTAAATAAAAATCGGGAAAGCAGTCATCAGAAGCCCTCAAAATTGGACAAATCTTCAGATGAACTTTTAAACAGCATCTAAGCCTAAAAACAAAAATGTAATCTGTACATAAAAATAAATATAATATAATAAAAAAACAACTATAATATTTTAAAATTATTAATAATATCAAATATTATTTAATATTATATCAATCTTTTTTTTAATCAATCTTTATTTTCAAATGACCTGTACTTTAGTGGCTAGACAATATCTATGGAGGACAGCCATTGGCTAAGGTGGTCACCCAAACTAGACATCAACCATATCCAACTTATATCCATTACATGGTGGATTGATGGGAACAGAAGTTTAAAAAATAAAGCTAAGGCACCCCATTCTTTTTTTTTTAAGGAAATTTTTCCTGTACTTGCTGAAAACTAACCCCAAAATAGAGAAAACAAATGCAGCCTCCACATCAAACGACCAATAACAAATGACCAATACCAAAATATTAAATCTTTCTTCTTGGGCTTAGATACACTTTAAGGCCGAATTACATTTACATTTCATTACCTCGTCCTGGTATCTTCAATTGATTTCATTGTAGTTGTCTCCAAAGTCTACGCAATTTTTTTTTTACTTTGAAATAATTAAATCCAATTGGAAATATTTTATAGTCCTACATACGCAATGGTTTTCTCAGAATAAAAAAAAAAAAACAGGGAAAAACACAACAAGTTTTGTGCCCGTGTTAAGCTGCGAGCAATCAGCGAGTAGGCAGGTGGTACGGATTCATATCCATCAAACAATGCTATTTCGTTTCTAACCTGTGACTAAATTTGGTGTTAGCTTTGATTTTAGAGTCTGCTTGTTAATCTCTATGCAAAGTAGATGAAATGAATATGCAGCATTTTTGATGTAATTGTATGGCTGGTGTGTAGCACTATAATTTTCCAAACAGGATCTTGCAATCAAGCTTCTATTCATTAGTGTGTGAACAATTTTATTTTCATGCTCTTCTTGTTGCCAATCACTCCACTGTCGTGAGCATCTGTGACAGAGAGAGGAAAAACTTTCTTTTGTGCCGGTGGCCATGAGTTGAAACTCCAACTTTCCGGATATAAAAAGAGACACATTATTATGATGTTTCTTTTTCTTTTTTTTTTTTTAGATATGTGTTGTTTTGAAGTTCAGAAAATAGAGGACAGTCAGAAAGATTATGTTGTTTTTTGTATTGTTCTTTTCAATTTTATTTTCTTCTTTAAATCTAGGAATTCTGTTCTTTACAACAATAAAATAAGTTTTAGATTTAAGGGGACATTATATGAATATAAATAAAATAATATACATATTGTATACATTTTTGTACATAATATTTTTATTATACCTTTTATTTATAAATAGTTTAAAGTAGTATTAGATTCTGTATTAAAAACAAAAATAGTGGTATAATTACTACCTTATATTATTTTTAATATGTATATATATTAATGTTGTAGATAATAAAGCAAGATGGAATATTAGAAATAATAAAAGAATTGCTACTTCCACAGTTTAAATGGTTCCAATGAAGACAGCCAATGCATTTCAAGGCTTATGCAAAAATCCACATGGAACAATATTATGAAATCATATTAATTTGAGATCACAAAAACATACTGGTAGATAATTGGCTTACCCCAAAAAATGGTCTTAGAGTAAAATAATGACATATGGCTATGGTAGGGACATTTTAGCTTAGCTAAAGGACTATAAACACCACGACGATGGACCCTGTACAGCGCTGAAGAATATGTTGGTGCTATTAAAAAAAATTATTAATATTAATAGTAATAATTATAATTATGTGGGAATTGTTGCTAATATATCACAAATATAAAAGTTTTATTTTTTTTATTTTGAAACTTTAATAGGATGAAAAAAAGTTTACTGCAATTTGTTGCATTTTTTAATTAACAGGTAAAAACATTACAGTGACATTTTTTTTTGTTTTTGCAAGATTTCTTTTAAAACTTTGCAATATTGTAATATATTATCATGTTATTGTTCAACATATAATTTACTGTATTTTTATAGTACCAACATATCACATGGTGCTTTGCAAAGTCCATAGGTATATCACTAGCTGTCTCTCAAAGGGGCTCACAACTTAATGTCACAGTCACCATATTCACTGACATGGGTCTTGTACTAAAAGATTATATAAAGTTTTACAATAATGTATCTTCAGGGATATCTAAAAAAAGAAAATGAAGTAAATATTCTAATTAATTATTTAGATATATATGTATTTATTTATTCCTTATAAATACATTTATGTCTTGTGAAAATAATCAAATGTAAAAGCTATAAAAATATTATTTTATTATAAGTATATGGGAAAAAGCATATCTAAAAATAAAAGTTTTATTATAATATTATTTTTTTATTTATTATTATATCTCTAGTGGACACCACCTGCTGTTATCTGATGCACAGAGAGGGGTCAGGTAGCAGCAGTACTGTGAGCAATGCAAAAGGGTGAAGATTTAAAGCCCAACTCCAGCTAACGTTTGTTAAGGAGGAAACCGTAAATACTGCATTGGTTCTCTTTCTTTTACAAGATAGGTTTAAACCATATAAGTAAAAAGTGACCATTGCAAACCATTGCATTATATGGTTTGTCTCAAGCTGTATTCTAAAAATGCATGTATTACCCCAGAATACCGTGCCCATTGTTATGTGGTTTTATTACATGACCTGGTTGTTCAGAATGTTCCGCCAATGGAAATTATTGGTTTCTTAGGATTCTGTTCCATATAATATTAGCAAAGTGCCCAGAACTTAGGACAACACGTCACTAAACTGCCACCAACATGAAGTCTAGAGAATGCACCAGCAAAGAATGGTGGTGGTCATGTAGTGATTGAGGGACTCTACTTGGCTTCAGTCAGGGCTCTTTATTATATGGAACAGAACCCTGTAAAGGAATCAAACATTTTTTTTGGGAGAAATATTTAGAGGAACCAGGTCAAGGCATCACCTAATGTTTCTCTACTTTTTAACATGGGGGAACCCTTGAAATAACGTTCATGTCTTGAGGAACTCTTTCTAATATTACTACACCCAGAGATCACAGTATATATGTGTGGGGGTCGACGGGAGGAATACCTCTTACATTGTTGGCCATTGGGAAGAATGTCACCCTTACAGATAGCCAAATAGATCATTAGGGTCACTTAAACTGACACGAGAGGCACAAACTGCTCATTGTTTAAGGACCCCCCACCAACCTCAGGAGGAACCCTGGTTCAGAAACATGTCCCTAAAGCTTGGGTCAGATTGAAAATAAGCCACTGGTTCCAAGGTGGGTATTAGGAGAACTCCGACAAAACACAATTTTGGGAATGGCCACTGTAATGTCGTAATGTCGTAATGTTGTAATGTCGGTTCCTCACATTGACATTTGGTCTTTGCCGATGAGGGCCCATTTGATATACATGATTCATAAACATGACCAAATTCATAACAAACTCTGGTCTTGAGATAAATCAAGATGGTTATTAAAGCTTATCTCTAGCCTAGGGCCTTATCAAAGCTTACCTTGTCTCATTCACCCAATCCTATCACCACTTACATTCACTTAAAACTGCACTAAAACCTAAATGCCTACCTGAGTCCATGGTCACGTGATTTGTCTGGATCTTTCATCTTCTGGCCAACAGACTTGGATGGTCCTTCTTTGTGGGCCTGGTTGATGTGGACTGTCCAGAGGTGGGGTTCTTTCAGGTTCCATAAGACTGAGGTATTACATCATCACACTGAATTTTGGGAACTCATAATGGGTTGGATGGGAAGGATGAATCAGGAGTTAATTTTGACCAAAGATAGGCTTTACCTTTTCATGGTTTTGGATTGACCTTTATCCAGTGGTGGACATAGCCAACAGTAGAGTTGAGAACCTGTGCAGAACTGACTTGGGCCCCCCGCCGATTTCACTTGGCTGAGGTCCAGGACCCTCATGCGGTAGCACACTTTGCGTTTCCCCTGATATCTGCCCCTGCCCTTATCCATCTATTCTTTTGCTCAGAGTATCTTATTAGCAATGCACTCTGCAAAACAGAGAATTTTGTCCTTTTCTTCAAGTTCACTTTCAACTCCTAATTGCACATCTTCAGTTTCAAGACATTTGAACAATCACCATGTAAGGGTTCATTGATGTTCCCAAAATTCTCCCTTTTACAAATAAAATGGCTGTTTTTATGCATATAAGAGTTGATCAGCTTAACAGCTTTTCTCTGGAGAATTCCAAGAATTTCCTCTGAATTTTTTATATCGTGCTGCTATCAGATTTTACTTTGCAGTTTCAATAAAATATTACCTGATGATCTTACCATGAAGGTCCTGCTATTGGCACTTCTTGTTTAGGGTGACAACAGCTTGCCGTTATCACAATGGAGAAGTCAAAGGCCTGCCCCACTGTTGGCACCATCGGTAAAAGAAATGCCATGCAACCATTGGTGGAATCTATATTATGACTCAGTCATTGGTGGAGTTCATATTGCGGCTCATTCATTGGTGGGGTCTATATTGATACTCGGCCATTGGAGGAGTTCGTATTGCGGCTCATCCATTGGTGGAGTCTATATTGATACCTGGCCATTGGTGGAGTTCATATTGCGGCTCATACATTGGTGGAGTTCGTATTGCGGCTCATCCATTGGTGGAGTCTCTATTGATACTCGGCCATTGGTGGAGTTCGTATTGCGGCTCATGCATTGGTGGAGTCTATATTGATACTCGGCCATTGGTGGAGTTCATATTGCGGCTCATCCATTGGTGGAGTCTATATTGATACTCGGCCATTGGTGTCGTATTGAGGCTCATCCATTGGTGGAGTCTATATTGATACTCGGCCATTGGTGGAGTTCATATTGCGGCTCATCCATTGGTGGAGTCTATATTGCGACTCGGCCATTGGTGAAGTTTCTGTTCCCACTTCTTGCCACCATTTCTGCATGTGGAAAGCAAGTGGCCTAAAGATATTTTATTGTTAATATTCTTAACCTGACCATGTCATGGGGTCAACAGACTCAAAACAGACACCAACCTTTCAAAAATACCTGTTTGCACAAAGTTCAGTCTGTATCAGGCCACCCAATACCAAGCATAGAAGCGCGTGTCAACCAATGGTAATTGTGGTTCCTCTCCAGCGCCCCACTACCAATCAACAACAGGAACAACAGCATCCAATGGAAAGAAGTATATTGGGTCATAAAGGATCAGCGTCAGGAGCTCTGCTACATAAGGACCAGTATATAAAACCCACACAACTTGGTTTTTATTTTTGTCAACAAGTTAATTTGAAAGAAAAACTGTTTTGAGGTTTTAAGAAACAGTTCTTGAGCAAATTAGACCCTTTCTGCAAAGTAACTAAGGTATTATTTTTCTATTAAGGAGAACACATGGCACATTCAAGATGGTTTATTAAACATGGTGCCATATATTTTTTTTTATTTTAGCTTTTATTCTTTTTTGAATACAAAAAAAAGCATTGTATTCACCCAATTTGTAATTCTGATTGTTTTCCTTTGTGTTGCATTAAAACCCATCAGCAGGGAGAAGGTTAACGTGAGTTCACAGAGAATGATGTGGCTATCCCTGAATCCCCAGCACCTCCTGTATGTATGGTATAATTGCATGTTACAATGCAGACAACTTTTTTTTTGCTTTTGTTCAAAGAAAAAAAAAATCTTAATAACTTTGCTAGTCTTTCTATTCACAAGGTACTCAAACAGACATTCCCCAGACAACGGACTGAAAGAGCCGGGCAAAAAAAAAAAAAAAAACTAGCCAGCAACTATAATTACTTCCTGATTGTGAAGGCCACCCACTGGGTGAAAAGATTTTGATGTATGCTCAGTGCAACGTGCTCAATAACGTGTGATTGGAGCAATCGTCATCCATGTAAAATATGCAGAATATTAATGTTGTCGAATTTACTTGTCAGCAATTCAGTAGAAGTTAGTTAAAGAGAATGTCCAGGATTTACGCAAATGTATCCCCAAAACTGTCTTTACTCCTGTTAGGAGAACAGGTTCTCCTATGGATCATGTTCCATCATTAAAATTCATTTTTTTGAAAAATATTTAAATTTATTCCCCAGAAGGAATTCCGGAAAAGCAACTCATAATAACATAGCCCTGCCCACAGAACTACATCTCTTTCGGACTGCATATGGACAAGTTTTGGGGGTCAGCATTGTCCGAAAGAAACCAATGTGGATAGGAATGGGTTGAGAATAGGTGGAGATCTTCCGGGCATAACTGGGATTTCAGTGCTCCAAACAGTTAGTTATGGGCAGAAAGAATTTCTAATAGGTTGTCCAGTATTTTTCCATACTTCCGGGGTTTTTTAAGGAAACATCAACATGTGTTGCCAAGAAACACTGAATATATTGTTTTGGGTTATGAAGAAATGTTCAAGTAACCCGGGCCTCCTTTAAAGGTCGAGGAAATCATTGGTAAACTATAAACCTGCTGAATGGCCCAGCAGCAAAAGGAATCCATTGGTGTATGAATTGTCCTCAACACAGAATTACGACAAGAAACACAACAAAAACTGTGCTCAACCTCAAACCAGCATAGAAAAAGCCTGTTCCTTGTCAGCATGCTGCAAAGGAGAACCCTTGCTCTCTGCGTGGAAGCAGTGGTCTTTCTGCTGATATTCGACATACTCTATACCAGCAGTCACCAATCTTTCGGATCTCACAGACCACTAAATTTATAATTTTAAAACCCGCAGACCATTGTTATGATTTTTTTTAAAAAGATAAATACATTTGTAAAATAATAATTTTCCTTATGGTTCCTGACAAGGACTGTGGAGGCTCTAAATCAGGGGTGTCACACTCTGGCCCACGGGCCAACTCTGACCAGCACTGTCCTTTCTTTTGGCCCCCAAAGTAATCTTAAATATGAATTGCAAATGGTCCGCCGCTGCATTGAAATAGTGCCGCTACTACAATTCCTGGCATCACTCCAGACCAGCGGGTTCTCTGCCTATGCGTGGCCCCACATTGTACTGTTTTATAGACGCAGGGAATTGTAGTAGCGGGGCTATTTTAGTGAAGAGAAAGTTCCAGCCACTCATAACATTAGGCCCCGCATTGGACTGTTTTATAGAGAGGCAAGGAATTGTAGTAGTGGATCTATTTCAGTTTCAAGTTGGGCCCGGGACATTGTCTAAGTTTATAATTTTGGCCCACTGTCTATTTGAGTTTGACACCCCTGCTCTAATTCACTGATCAGCTCACGGTTAAGTGAAGTATTAGTATTGTTACTAATATATCAATATTGTATCACTATTATTATCATTAGTTGCATTACCTTTGATATTACTAAAGAAATGTAAAATATTTGTTTGATTTTTCTCACTCATTATGGGTTTATTTCATTCCAATCTAATACCAATAAATGAAATAAAACAATTGGATGAGAATCGGTATTGGTGGAGCGGGGTGACTGTTGTAATGGTGGAAACAATACTGAAGCGTACGGCTCGGGAACGGTCGCCTCATACAACTTAATACTACACTGATGTCACGCTGCGCCTCCCTTGTGTTTCTGTCTTTAGTACAATTTGTGAATTTAGTGCAATATAAAGGTGAAAATTGTCATTCAGAATATAAGAATTTTTTGGAATCTTATATTTGTTTCATTATTAATAAAACATAAAAATTGTAAACTGTTGGCGACCGCTGCTCTAAACAGACTCAGAGCTCTCCAATTATCAAAAACATTGATGATTGAAGAACTATAAGTTTGATACAGCATGGAGTGGATCAAATCTTTACTGTTCCCATTCATAATTTTCAATGTGGGGTAAAGATAATGGAACTGGAACCTCATTTATCAGTTTCAAATACCTTATACAGGCCTCTAAACAAACAGCACCAACTTATAATATGGGCAAACAAATGGCATTCTTGACAAATTCCTGGCAACAAATGGGCAATTGTTACAATATGTAGGGTTACAACTGGCAATCCTGATAATAGAAAGCACATAGGCAATCAAGACAATCCCTGGGCAACCAATGAGCAGAACGGTGGCTCAGTGGTTAGCACTCCAGCCTTTGCAGTGCTAGGCCCCAGGTTCGTATCCCGGGCAGAGCACTGTCTGCATGGAGTTTGCAGGTTCTCCCTGTGTCTGCATGGGTTTCCTCCCACATTCCAAAAACATGCAGTAAGGCTAATTAGCTTTACCACAAAAATTTACTTTAGAATGTGTTAATACCATATGACTACAGTAGGGACATTAGATTGTGAGCCCCTTTGGGGGACAGTTAGTAATATTACTAAGGATATTTTAAAGTGCTGCGTAATATGTCAGCTCTATATAAATACTGGATAATAATAATATTACAAAATGGGCAATTTGTCACAATATTTAGGGCTATACCTGGCAAAATGGCCATAGGCAACACATGGGCATTAATGGACAATTACCCATTTGTCCCCAAGCAACAAATAGGCAATTGTCACAATATGTAGAACCACAACTAGGAATCCTGACAACACATAGACAATAAAAAACAATGCACAGGCAACAATGTGTTATCATGGCATTGGCTGGGGTACAAATGGGCAATTGTTACAAGCCATCAGCCAGTCATGGTAATAAATGGGCAATTTTAACAATTTGCAGTCAAGAAATAGGCAATGTTGGCAATACATGCACAAGAAATAGGAAAATATTACACTGTTTGGAAAATAACTGTAGCAATACATCAACACAAGGGGTAATATTTGTAAACAGCATGTTTAGACTTCCATGGACAGTCATGGTTGATAATGGAGAGTCATGACTGTATGCCATGCTCATTGCCATATTTATTGTTTCCAGCCAATGAGGGACCCCTTTGTGCACAAAAACAAGTCTAGAATTTCTAAAATAAGAAGATTTCCTAACCTCCAGGAGACATTTAAATTCTATTGCACCCTTAATACCCCTCCTAAAACCTCCTTACTTTCCCTCATTTAATGACTCAATGCATTTTCCCCAAATTTTGTCTAATTTTTTAGATTTTTGTCAACTTCTAGCGGAAACAATCTTGCTCATCTCTACAGAAGAACAAGCAACAAAAAAATCTAAAAAAAGCAGACGTTCTCCCGAATGAAAAACATGGAGTCTTCAAGACATTAAAGTTGACATCGTTTGCACAATTTTTTGGTATCTTGAAAATTATCTGTACAATAAAGGCTAGCCTTTGATTATCTGCCTTCTTGTAGGCATTTTTTTTTTTGGCTTTATCTGGTTTTACTTGATATTTCAGTAACATATCTAAGAGATTTGCAAAAGCAGTGAATCTCACATTCCAGAAACATTTTTGGTATGAGGATCAATCACCACCATTGAAAACACATGGACTTGGAAGATTCTCCAGCTAAGAAGCTTCTGACCTTTAGAGTGTTCCTCAGGGTGCACAATCTGTCACTGGCATTAGCACCAGTCAACACATAGGGATTGGGCCTGATTTATTAAAATAAAGACTGGAGATGATAGACTAAAATAGGAGAACCTGGGTGATCCACTAAACATAGAATATATCTGGTGCATGGTTAAAAACATTTGCCAACTAATATAAATTATATTTAGGAAATCAATTCCAGGTTTGTTAGATCACCAAGGTTTTCCCTTGATTGTCTATTTTCTCCAGTCTTTATTATTATTTATATTATTAATAAACAGGATTTATATAGCGCCAACATATTATGCAGCGCTGTACATTAAATAGGGATTTGCAAATGACAGACTAATACAGACAGTGATACAGGAGGAGAGAACCCTGCCCCGAAGAGCTTACAATCTATTAGGTGGGGGAATTTCACACACAATAGGAGGGGAGATATGTAGTGGTGGGAAGTAGTGATGGTTTCAATTGACAGAAGAAGATGGGTAGGCAAGTTTGAAAAAATGGGTTTTGGGCGCTCTTTTAAATGAGCAGAAAGTAGGAGCAAGCAGAATAGGACGAGGAAGACCATTCCAGAGAGTCGGGGCAGCTCTAGAGAAGTCTTGTATCTGTGTGTGTGATGAGGTTATGAGTGAGGAAGTCATTAGTAGGTCATTGGAGGAGCGGAGAGAGGGGCAGGGGAGTATTTTTTAACCATGTCAGAGATGTAAGTGGGACAATAACTGTGTAGGGATTTGAAGGCAAAGCACAGGAGCTTGAATTTGATTCTAAGGTGAAATGGAAGCCAATGGAGAGAACTACAAAGAGATGCAGCAAAGGAGGAGCGGAGGGAAGGATCGATGAGTCTGGCTGCAGCATTCATAATAGATTGTAGAGGAGAGAGTCGGGTTAGTGGAATACCAGAGAGGAGGAGGTTACAGTAGTCCAGACGGGAGATGATAAGAACATGTACAAAGAGTTTGGTGGTCTCAGAGGACAGGTAGGGGCGGATTTTGGAGATGTTGCGTAGGTGAAAGTGACAGGACTTGGAAATCTTCTGAATATGGGGGGTGAATGGGAGGGCCGAGTCAAAGGTGACACCAAGACAACGTGCCTGAGGGGAGGGCCGAATAACAGTGTTATAACAGTTAGATAT
Organism: Pyxicephalus adspersus; assembly: GCF_032062135.1. NCBI lineage: Eukaryota > Metazoa > Chordata > Amphibia > Anura > Pyxicephalidae > Pyxicephalus > Pyxicephalus adspersus. The sequence continues at coordinate 85,005,749 of NC_092871.1, read as the reverse complement.
ATGTCAGGGGGGGAATTGGAATTTGAGGGGGGAATGATGATGAGTTCTGTTTTATCCAGGTTGAGTTTCAGGAATCTGTCAGACATCCATGATGAGATGGCTGACAGGCAGCAGTCTTGGAGATCTTTGGTAAATCAGGCCCAATGGATCTACAAACCAATTCCAGTAGTTCCTTATTTTCTTTGGAGTGTTTTGGGGTGATGAGTTGCAGCATGATGAACTGAAATGAGTTTATGTTTGTCAGCTTTCCTTGTTCTATTTGTGATGACTGGGTTTACTGTATGACGAAATTTAACCTCAGACCACAATGAAGCCACCAGCGAAAACTGTAGACCAGAAGATATATACTTGTCTACTGTTGTACAAACATCTTTGTGGAGCTAAGGTTTCATATTTGGTAGAACAAATAGAAGAATAATAGATTTCCATACCTCTAGATAAAATTCTGTATATCAGATTTAAGTATTTGTTTCTGTCTTTCATTCCCCCAAATTTTTCAAAAACTTGTGTTAAAAATTGTGGATAGCATTTCAGGTAGGCAGTGACATGTACATCTGAAGAAGGACCTTTCCCCTCTTCAGCGAAAAACTGGAACTGGAGATCAGATATTTGTTCAGAGATCAGCTTTCGTTGTTAGTGGTTTCATCCACTTGAGGAACCCTTAAACAATTTACAGGTCTTGAGGAACACCTGGTAAAACCAATTTATTGGGAACTGAAGTATCACCTTTAGACACCTTTTAGACATCTTTAGTGTTTTTTTACACTTAATGAGGAATGCGAGGGGGAATAATAATATTGCAGAGATCAGCTTTACCTGTTGTTGGTGTCAACCATCCTTGGAAACACATATCTCAAGGAACCCCTTCTAAAACCAATTTATTGAAGTCAATGGGAAAAAGCCTTTATAATTGGTGGCCAGTTTAAAAAAAAATGCCCATCATAGAGGTGGATGGAATACCATCTTTATACACAAAGCAAAAAATCTCTTTAGAGTCATGCAGATGGCTCTACCAAGTGGTGTTAGCTCCAGAACTAAGCAGACATCATGAAATGGGAGGTCAATCAACCACAGTTTAAGGAACCCCTATTGTTCTTTGGAGGAAACCTGAGGTTCTTAAGAACCTTGGTTGACATTGATTGATTTGGTCCATCACTGGAAACAGTATACCTTCTCGAAATCCGTGATTATGTAAAACAAGCAATTTATTCTTGACCTTTGTGTTGAAGTTGTGTTATATCCGTTGCACATGCAGATAGCTCTACCAGGTAGTGTTGGCCTCAGAACTATGCAGGCATCATCAAATTGGAGGTCAGTTAACCTCAGTTTAGAGAACTCCAATTAGTTTTTGGAAGCAGCCTGGGGTTCTACAGAATCTGGGTTGGCAATGCCTGGTTTGGGCCATCCCTGGCAACAGTATACTGTCTCAAAAGTAGGGATTTTGACAAATGAGCAATTCATTCTTGACCTTTGACCATATTGAAGTTGCGTTATATCCGTAGCACATGCTTGTCATGCAGATGGCTCTACCAGGTAGAGTTGGCCTCAGACCTATGCACGCATCATCAAATTGGAGGTCATTTAACCTCAGATTATGGAACACCTATTAGTTTTTGGAAGCAACCTGAAGTTCTACAGAATCTGGGTTGGCAATGCCTGTTTTGGGCCATCCCTGGCAACAGTATACTGTCTCAAAAGTAGGGATTTTGACAAATGAGCAATTCATTCTTGACCTTTGACCATATTGAAGTTGCGTTATATCATGCAGATGGCTCCACCAGGTAGAGTTGGCCTCATAGCTATGCAAGCATTATCAAATGGAGGTCAATCAACCTCAGCTTAAGGAACTCTTATTAATCTTTGGAGAAAACCTGAAGTTCCTAGGAACCTTGGTTGACACTGGTTGATTTGGTCCATCACTGGCAACCTTATACCTTCAAGAAATTTGGGCTTTTGTAAAAGGAGAAATTCAGCGTTGACCACATTGAAGTTGTGTTATATCTGTAGGACATGCTTGTTATGCAGATAGCTCTACAAGGTAGTGTTGCCCTTGAGATCTGTGCAGGCTTCATCAAATTGGAGGTCAATGGTGCTCAGCTTAAAGAGCCACTATTAAACTTTTGGAGGAAATTTGAGGTTCTACATAATCTGGGTTGACAATGCCTGGTTTGGTCAATCATTGGCAACAATATACCTTCTCAAAGTTTGGGATTTTGTAAAACAAGCAATTGATTCTTGACCTTTGACCATGTTGAAGTTGTGTGCACATGCTTGTTATGCAGATGGCTCTACCATGTTGGCTGTAGAACTATAGAGGTATCATCAAATGGAAGGTCATACAACCTCAGTTTAAAGAACCCCTAATAACATTTGAAAGAAACCTGAGGTTCGACGGAACCTTGGTTGACATTGGTTGATTTGGTCCATCACTGACAACAGTATACCTTCCAAAAATTCGGGATTCTGTAAAACGAGCACTTCACTGCTGACCTTTGACCTTGTTGAAGTTGCGTTATATCCGTAGCACATGTTTGTTCAGTAGCCTTATATTTCCTAATGTATCTTTCTTTCTTCTTATGCGCAAACTCCTGGCAAAACTCAGCACACTTTCAGTAATAAAGTAGCCGGTTCTCAGACCACACAGCCTCCTTCCACTGTATATCAAGCAATACATTGTGAAGCGGTGATATAATTATTTCCAGGCCTACATATAATTACAGTCTATCTACACACCCCTGTTTGAGTTGGGATTATATACTATATCCTTTGTTTACAGTTTCATCAAAAATGAATGTTGCAAAAAATCGCACGGGCTATACTTATAGAGATATTTCAAATTAGCTAAATTACCATTTAAAAAATAGGTTCAAGCTTTGAAAGAAAGTCATTCAGGAGTCATTTCTATTGGCCTACTTCAAGATACCTGAAATTACTGCCCACGGCTTTAGGGGGGGGGGGGGGGCTATTATGCACTTTAATCAGCTTTCAACTGACTACAACATTGAGTAAGGCAGCGTAACAATTTCAGGCTAATGGTGCCTTGGTTCATTTTCAAGCGGTGATTTCCATTTTGATTAAAACAGATAAAAAATATCGCCTTTAACCCCTGATGCACAGGCTGCCGAGTATTGGCGAATAGGAGGAACAATGTCAATGATATTGTCCAGCAGTAAGAATAATGTTATGGGAATTTGTATACTAACTCTGCGTTCATTGAAAGATTTGTATATGAAGTCAATTAGTACTTTGTAAACTCAAAATTCAGCATGGGGTCAAAATAATTGTGTAAATGTTCCGCATTGAAAGGTCAATCCAAACAAAAATGAGCTTTTGGTTTTTTGAAAGGCACTGATAAATGTAAGTTTAGCACCGGCCTTCTCTTTAATAAATCTGACCTCCAGCCTTCCTTTTATTAAATCTGCCTTCCAGCCTTCCTTTTATTAAATCTGCCCTCCAGCCTTCCTTTTAATAAATCTGCCCTGCAGCCTTCCTTTTAATAAATCTTCCCTCCAGCCTTCCTTTTATTACATATTCCCTCCAGCCTTCCTTTTATTAAATCTGCAATTCAGCCTTCCCTTCATTAACTCTACCCTCCAGACTTTATTAAATCTGCTCTGTAGCCTGCCCTTCATTAAATCTTGCCTCCAACCTCCCTTTCATTAAATGTTCTCTCCCGCCTCCCCTTTATTAAATCTGCCTCCCAGACTTCCTATCATTACATCTGTCCTCCAGCCCTCCCATCATTAAATTTGCTTTCAATCCTCCCTTTAATAAATCTGCCCTCCAGTCTACCCTTAAGTCCTGCACAGCTGTACTGACTTCTCTGAAATTCTGAAATTGTTTTCTCAAGTTTCACTGCACCATGAGAGTTTCTCACAATGTACAATAGAAGCTGCAGCAAGTCAGAGAGAGACCGCCTAATTTCCCGACTCGAGGACATTTACCATCATCTACCCCCTTACTGTCACTGGCCCTTTAATTCATTGGATTTCAGTACATTTAATCACAGAAGCTCAATATCATATAAGAAATAAAGAGTGTGTTTATCATCTGGACAAAGACAGCCTTAAACCAAATTCTGCCTCACTCTACTAAAAAATGTTTTTGATTGTGTACTCATTGAAGAAATTTTTCATAATTTTCCATCCTGACACTAATTATAGAAAATCGGCCCCTAGCAGGCTTGCAAAAGGCAACAGCAACTCCCCCATCCCGCCTCCTCCAGCCTATCCCTCCCCTGAGCAACATGCATGACCTAAACCTGATCAAAGCTCAATGAAGACCTTCTATATGTCTATGTGTGTATGTAACCAGCACTTCAAGAAAAAAGACGGGTGTCCACCAGTTCATTACTGACATGGAAGGCGTACAATGGGGGGGCTTCTTATGTAACAAATATTCAAAAGATCCTTTAGAATGCCTGAAACATTCTGGGTTACAAGTGGGTGACTCCATGCCTACAGATGGATCCAGCTTTCACTTTTCTGGGGTAACCAACCTTCTGGGGTTCTGGTATGATAAGTAAATGAAGTCATAAAGGTTGTAGGGAGCACAAGCAGTAGGTAATTTTTTTTACCTCCATTGCTTCCCGACTCTGATCAAAAGAACCTTAGAACTTTGCTCCTATGGAATAATTCTTCTCACTGCCTCCAACTTCTTGAATATGACTTCATCAGAGATGAAGCCCTTGGCAAGGAGATCTGTTGGTGGCATTCTTTGGAAATATGTTAATTGGTGACCAATAGTTTTATCACTTTTAACGTCCATTCAACAACCATTCAGGTAAAATTTGTTAACAACCCCCACTCCCCAACCACATGGACTTTCCTACACTTTTCTGCCAATTTTTCGGCTATCACAATTGGGATGAGCATGTGACCACTTACTATGATGAAGTGTTTGGGTCTAGTGGTCCATGCCAGAGAGGGGTGAAGTCACTGCTCCGTGTTGGCTCCCAAAACAGCCAACAAGGACCAGTGGGTGATCTCTGGAGAGATGGGTATCACTGGGTCTGGTGGTCCATACACAGGCAGTGTTACACCAATTGGAATAATGAGAGGGTCTCTTTGATATCAATTGAAACCTAAAAGTTGGCTGATGTATCCAAAGTCATAAGACCGAAGGAAGGTTGTGAACCAAGATCTTCCTCCTTACAGATCAGCATCTTTAATCAAAGGAATTCAAATATGACAATCCTCTCCATAGCGCACTTCCCTCATTCCATGACTTCCCTTCCTCGCAATCCCATAAGACTTGGAAAGAACTAGAAAGAATAAGTGGATGTTACAGGCCTGAGGAATGTTGATCGGACTCCAGCCTTGTGATGTGATCTCCATTCGTTGCTCATAAATCTGAAGTGTGACGCTGACGCCCGCTTCACAGCTCCATTCCCACTCAGGATACTCTTATTCCTGTTGATTACACATCAGTACACTTGGAGGGAAATCATAAGAACCCTTCCCAGGAAGGGAGGTACATGAGGAAAAACGCTGATAAAAAATACCTCATGTGGCAGGACACTTTCTAACGGTCGTCCTCCTCATCTCAGCACTTATCACATCGCTAGCCGGTGCCATAGACCTTCTCCGTGACCCCATACACCTGCCAAAGTGGTGCATGTGGTATTCTATTAAATGGAAACAACCATATATTTCCAGCAGAATACATTTTATATTATATTTCCAACTTGAATCTGATATATTGCATAATATTATATCTGATATATTGGGATATTGTATCCTTCTGGATAATATTTAAAGATTACCTGTCAATATGGTGGCACTTATATAGCAGGCTTTGTATACACCTTTGCAGCGACTCGTTTCCTAAAATCTGCCACTACAGCAAGAATTCTTATACTTATGTATGAGTGAATTTGTGCTTCTTTATAATGTAAATTCTCCCATTGGCTTGTATGTCAATATAGGATGTATGAACCAATGGGAGAAACCACAGCAAATAGTAGAATCATCTATTTTTGGCATATGGTATTTGCTTAAAGCGCCACCTAGTGGAGGGGTGCAATTTTATTCTGCATGTCTGCCTGCCGCCAACTCTGTAAACCAAAGCTGCTGCGTAATGCAGGAAATAGCCATAGCTTACCCATTCTATTGCCTGCACAGCTGACTGAATGATTCTTTTTAGGGGCCAGACAGAAGTAAAGCAATGCCTTTTCGAGAAATGGGCCACCAGACAGGTAAGTATACAAAGTCTTATGGAAGAATAGTCAAATTTCTAGCAAGTTCAAAGGCACATTGCAAATGATTTTAATGAATAGGAAAAACACTGCAGTGAGATTTTAAAAATACTTCTCTGTTCTTGTATCTGAAATTCTTCTTGGTTGGTGACAGGGTCTCTTTAAGGATCACCTATATATATATATATATATAAATCATTGCAAATATTACCTGCTGCCATGTCATCCAATACACTTGTATTATGGGTTTTTGCTACACCGATTTTGTTGTCAGTATTGATTTCCATCTGATTTAATAATGAGCAGTTTGAATGTAGAATGTTGTGTAGAATAAAGCAATACCTGTAATCAGATGTAGTCACACACAAATGCTGCAGGTACACAAATCCATTACAATCACAAAACCGCAAGAAAATCACAACTACGCATTATAAATTGACACATTGTAGCCATACATAGGTAATTATTTGTATGAATGTAAAGAAACAGGAGAAAATATGTCAGAGGATACAATAGAATAATAGCAGTCAGGCTGTAGAAGGAGACCCTTTATTAAATGTAATAATAACTTAAGTCAGTATAAATACCTTCCTGTAATCAACAAGGTCTTGGCTAATGACCTCGCGTGTTGTTACTTATAGAAAATGTGTAAAAGGGAAGAGAAAGGACATGTAGCATGCCTGGCCAATTTGCAGTCATTAATGCTCCAGCAATTGGCAGATTGGTATACAGGCATGCAACAAATATAATTCCCAGCTCCCAGATTAAAAATGATTTTAAAGAACGAGTAAAGGCTCCTGTATCTGTACCTGTAACTAATATATCCAATTACTATGACATGAGCAAGCCGAAAAAACCTTCCCTATCTGAGCCAAATTCTCATTTGCGTTTCACAGGCTCCCCTTACTGGACACTGCAGACCACAGTGGGAGGGTTTTAGAGTTGCCAATCTAGAAAGCAGTGGGTGGGAATAGGTTAAGTCATGTAATGATTGGTCAAATGTTGCTGGAGGGATGACTATGATTGTCACTGCTGAAATAAAAGCTTGTAAATCAGCAGTGACCATCATAGGCACGTCTTCAGCAACTTTTTCTTTACTTACCATTGTGCAAGCATGTAAAGCCTACAGAAGGGTGACAACTCTGCTCTACATTCAAGAGTTGTCACACCATGGAAGGAAGCTGCATTAGGTGGATTTCATTGGTGGGTGTTTGCTGGATTTTGTAGGGGGAGTAAGAGAAAATTTCCCTGAAGATCATTTATAATTAGGTGCTGTGGCACATATTTTTTTTTTCCAAGTGGAGACCATAATTTTATTCTAATGACAAGTCAATAGTCATGTAGATAGGGATGTATCAAGGCATAAGTGAGTTGCTTGTGGTGCCACCTAGTGGAGGGGCAGTTTTTTAATGTCAGTGTGCCAGCCCCCTTTAAATCAAAGCTACTGCTTTTCTTTTCTTATTCTCATTTCTAGGCATAGACCAATCTCCTTCTAAGCATATGGTAATCGCTTAAGGCCCCACCTAGTGGAGGGGTGCCATTTTGTCCTGTATGTCTGCCCCACTATAAACCAAACCTGCTTCTCCCCTTCCTACCCCATGTGCATAGAAGTGCAGGGATGTGCTTTGCAATGGCCATAGCTTACCTGTTCTAGCAGCTTCATCTTTGAAAGTCCAATCCGGCCACCACCATATAGTATGACATTATTTTCAAGCATTGGCATTGGGCAGCAAAATCTGCTGGGCACCAGAATAGGCAAACCATGGCTATTCCAATATTTTATTGCTTTCCTGGAATTTTGTGGCCATCAATAACCATAGCAAATGCCAGTCCATATGAATCACCATCATTCACTGCCTAGGGTTCTAATGTAGCAAGCCGGAACATTGGATCTGTGTGGCCTGTTTCTCTTTACTCTTTAACTAAGTCCTTCACAGCAATTGCCTATGACAGGCTTAAATGTTTGTAGTCATATGCTGTGATTTCTCTGGTTATGAGAATCTTTCCCCACATTAATCTCTGCTTTCTAGTTTGACAAATTCATGTTTCCAGGAAGTTTCTGGGGTCGGTGCACCATCTGTTGTTGGTTACATAGGAGAGGTGGAGGATTCTTGGTGCGCCGGTCACTGCAGTAATAAAGAATGATATAATACTATATACAGTATATAGATACAGTATTTTATCATTCTTTATTATATATGGGACTAATCTAGAAACAAACTGGGGAAAGCCTGAATCCCACCATTGGTTGTACATGGAAAACCGCCATGGTGGAAAGATCAGATGGACTTCTTTATTAAAGAACACAAGGAGATCAATGAAAAACGAACATGACTGGCCAACCCATAGTTATCCCATTATAGGATATTTCTGTACAATTATAATCCTCTTGGAAGATTGATAATTTGTCTACCATGATCAATGGGTCTTGTGTTGCCCTGAAGCTTCATTCTGTCTTCATCATTTGTCCACCACTGGCCACCATTTGGTCTCCTTCCATACATTCCACACTAATGGATTTATCTCTTTGTTACTCTTCACTTATCATAATGATTTTTGGTGGCAGAAGATTGGCCAATAGTTCTGCTTCCACTATTTCTAGTCCAAGTTCTTCTATACAGGGAAGATACCAAATTGGAGTACTTATGGTCATTAAAATGAGAAATATATTTAATGATGCATTAATGATTACAATAATTTGCAATAATTTGGATTCAGCTTTAAGGTGGTGAAACGCATGGAGAGTAAACCATTGTTTCTTCCCAGGTTTGTCACCATGTCCTATGGAAAACATCAAGTAAAGTAGGAAGTTAGAGATCATTCATCAATATTATGTAATGATGGGCAGGAGGAGATGTAGCAAATAGTGGACCCCTATGTAAAACTGACTTGTGCATCCCCACTGAATTGACTTGGACCCCTGTCGGCTTAGGAAGGCCCAGGCTCCTTGAGCACTGGCACACATTCGGCCTCCTTATGTCTGCTTATGATGTTGGGTCTAAACAAGACACTATATCACTATATAAATTTAGTTTATTGATATATTTATTATCTCATTGTACATTCCATTGCAAGAGCACATCAGAACAGAATTTTGTCACTCTGATACACCCTCCTCCCATTGGCAAAGTGACATGGTAATCCAACCTTTGTTTCAGGATGGACCTCTATATTTGGCTCATAAATCTGTAACCAAAACTCGGAGAGTCTGCAAGGTTTTGTTTAAATCTCTTTACTCATATAAGGGACAAAGCAACCAACACACTTCTGGGGATCATACAGAACTCCTTCATCGGGGCTTAATGGAACAATAATCAAGCCTAATTGTTGGGAAATACAAAAAAAAATTATTTCTTAGTTTCTTGTTTCTATTGTTTCAGCCTCCCAGAACATAAAATTGTGATTTCAAGCAAGAAAAATTGCACTCCCTCTATTTGCTATAATACACCATGGCTAAGGTTATCCTAAGAACTCCTGCATGGGTAAATACATATATAAATAACACAAATGACTTGTGTTTAAAAAACTTTTAAGCCATGTACAGACGTCCATGGCGGATCAATGAATGGCCAATCAGAAACAACCACTGTTCATTCCTGTGGAGGGGAGAGTCAAGCTCGTGCTCCCCCTCCTCTCTCAATACAACAGAATGGCACTGTGTGTACAGAGCTCATTTGATCATCTGTTGCTGGAAATGATGACGAAAGATAATTCCATATGAGCGATTTACACAAAATACTATTCTGTTCAATAGGAAAGGGAGGGGGAAGACGAGCAAGTAGCTCTCTCCTCCAAAGCAGTTGTTCTCCTCCTGATCACTCTGCCATAGTAAATTGATGAACGGATCAGGTGACTTTTTTGCTGTGTGTATGTAGCTTAGCTGAAACTTGCTGGACTGCAGGTTTATGGTCATGCTTACATTAGACTCCCCGATACACTCTTGAAAATCTAGACTTGAGCATTGCAGTTCATTTCAATAGGCTGCCTAAACCACAACACATTCATGTTGCCTAAATGAATTCATTTTAAGTATAGTGTACAAATTGCTATGCATATTTTATTTTTAAGTACGGGGTACAAATTGATAGGCATATTTTTATTTTAAATATGGTGTAATACGAACTGAATATACTCGTTATACAGATTTGATTTCCTTCCATTTGTATTAACGTGCTACATAATAATAATCACTCAGCACATGTTACTGTTAAATCTTTTCCATAATATACGACAACAGCTCACAAACCAGCAAAGTGAAATACGTATCCAAGGTGTCTTAAATTATTTCCATAACAATGGGGGTTGCCAGCTTGCGAAGTTTCCCAGGGGCTCCTGACATTCTCCAAACATGTATATTTTTTGGATGCGAGACAAAGTATTTTTTTATATATTCATGTTACAGTTAAATACCTTTTTCTTGTCTTTGTAGTGTTGTCCTAGGAGAATGTATTATATCACAGAATACTCGTAGACTGATACAAATTGTCCAGGAATTTAACAAAGAGATCTTTATTTTTGTTTCTTGCCGGCTAATTAATTAACTTGACAAATGGAGCCATTTGAGATTTTGTGAAACTTTTGGTTTTTCCTTCATGTTTATTATTAGCTTAAACCATTTATCCCAGTTACAAAACATCAGGTTGGAGACTAATAGCCGGACCTTCTGTACAATGTACAGCCACCAGTTTTTAAAGCCAGGAACAAAAACCCCAAATGTATGGAATGTTTATAAAAAAAAATTGCGGCTTGAGACCCGATGGCTACTTATCTAAAATCTAAACAAAGCCAGATTTATAGAAGGTTGATCAGATTTTGTACAGTGCTTTAATTGTTGTACCGTACTTACCCTTAACTGGTATTGGAAGCTCCATTAACTTGAAGAAGTTCATTGATGATGAAGTCACCGATTGACATTTTTGGAAATGATAATTGTAGCCAATTAACTTCCATTGGTTTGTTCAATGGCAATTGATTAAAAAGTGTCAGACGTGGGAATGAAACAAAATACTCTTGATTCCCATTGTGGTCTATGGTGTTTATCACAATTGGTGAACTGGCCCTGGCGAGGCCGATCCTTAAACAAGGTAGTCCACAGCTTTAGTTCTAGAAGGAAGATCCAGAAAATATGCAATGAGATCTGGGCAAAACCAATAGGAAATTATTATAAATCAACAACACGTTTAAGGGGTTCAACACATCCTTCAACAGGACTCTAAAAAGGATACATAAGCAAAACAAAACAAAGATACATACATATATATAATAAGGCATCAAACGTGTTGTAATAAAATTACAATTCAAAGTATGCATCAATGTATATACTGTATATACTTGGATATAACCTGATCTGAATTTAAACCTTTTATCTGAAAAAAGAAAACTATGTTGACTCGAGATTAAACTTTGTCACTGTCACGTTTGTTACTACTATCATTTAAATCAGTGATTGAGAGAAATGTCAATAAAGTGATTATGGGCCTGATTTATTAAGGATCTCCAAGACCGGGGAAGATCGACTTTCATTAGTGAAACCTGGAATCATTTGTTATTTGTTGGAAATGTTTTAAATCCTGAGCCAAATCTATTCCAGATTTTCTGGATCATCCAGGTTCACCCATGAAAGTCTATCCCTCCAGTCCTGGAGAGCTTTAAAAAAATCAGGCTCTAGGAATAAATACAACCATGTTTTTTTGTTTTGTTTTTTTAAATCGTTTTTATAAAAGTGGAAAAAAATTAAAATCATCATGTCTCAGTCTATATAATTTTAACCCGTTTTACAGGTTAAAATATGTTGCCATTTGGAGTTGATTATGATGCGTCATGGCTCTTAAATGATCTTTTGTGTATTATTGTTTGTTACCAGTAGTTGGTGCTGTGTCATCATGTAACATGTGTAACAAACTCCAATGTCTCAAATGACAAGAGTTTGGTATACACTCTATATAAAGACACAGCGCCACCCAATGGTGTGACACAAATATAATTCAAGATTCTTCTTCTAATGGCTTTCTAGGGTAAAGAAATATTGGTTTGCATTTGAGTATATACATACATGAAACATTCATCAAGTGAAATATAAACTGTTGGTGAATTATCAGTTATCAAATAATTATTTATTTGAATTCCACATTAATCTGGTGCTTTCTCCATTATTATTCTTTTGTTCTACAATGAATCTCTGTGTAGAGGTGGCCATTGTTGTAATGGAACATAGCCCCTGATAACTAATGAGTAATACTGAAGAGGCAGAAGGAGAGGTGGAGGTAGCACAGATCTTTCTAATGAATTATATAGAAGCAGGGAGATCCGTGCACTGCAGATCCTTATGTACAGCTTTCTCTCCAGCAAGGGGAATATTGAGTAATATAGTAGTAACCTCACCAAATCTCATTCCAAAGCTGGGACACCAGCAGTGCCTTAGATGATCTCCTACTGCAGATATGAGGCTCCAGGCTCAAGAGTGCCTAGGCACAGAAGGTACACTGATATTTTTTTTTATAGAATTTGAGCCAGTTACTTTTTTAGGGTTTTTTTTGGGAAAAATACTATACAAAATGTCTATAAAACACCAAATCTTCACTTTTTAAATTCAGGTCAACTTTACCCCTTTTGCCTGTGGCAAAATACGATGCCACATTTCCCCTGCCGTCTTTCTGGCAGCGATCAGGTTAAGAGATGATTATCAGCTGAAACCAATTTGCTTTGTAAACCCCTCCACTAGCAGGATAAATTTTTCCTTTCCCCGTTTACGTTGAAATGCTTTCTTCAAGCCAAAACACACAAGGCAGCCAAATTACTGACATGTGTTTCTGCCTGGTACCCAAATCTTGAATTCTTTCATGTCCTCTTAGATTGAACCCTCTCCGCTGTTTATTTAAAGAACATTGAGCACTTCAAAACGATTAAAGGCCAAACTCTATAATAAATAGAGAACAGGGCTCTTTAGGGAAGAAAAACACTACAATTTATTTGTTTTTTGGAATCCATCTTTTAGCAACATGGAGATGGTGTTCGTGTAGGTTCCTGGGAATGCTGGGAGATGATGTCATTTGCAGACTACGCGTAGTGCACTGGGAGTTTAATGCCCTTCTTGGTCATGGTGAAGTATACATCCATGCAAAGTTTTTATAAACACTCTCAGGCTTAACTATATAGAGATGAAGTGTATCTTGTAGGCGTTCAAGCAGCGGTCTACTGTGACATGGGTTGTTCTTGTGTTGTACTTTGTCATGATTAGCCATGTACAACGCTTTATAGTGATTTTTGAAGGCTGGAAGGGGGGTGCGGTTTAAAGTGCGTCCACTTGAAACCTCAATTGTTTGCTATTTGTACTAGGAAATTGGTGCACTTTAAGTAACAGGGTCCTCTGTGATTAATGATATGAAGTGAGCAGCTACGATAGCAACTTTTCAAAGCTGTTTCACAGTTTTTGAGATCTTTAGAGCAGCATAGCTCTCACTATGATCTTGGTTTTTGACTGTCCAAAGGCAAGTTTGCTTTCCAGCTATACTCCAAAGTCTTTTTTGCCTTTTTTCTTTTTGGCCTATACAAAGTCCGGAATTGTCTAGCAAGAAAATCATTGTCAGGAATCCATATTTTGGTTTTTAGATACAACATTCAAGTTCATAAGGTTGACAGCTCCAATGAAAGCTCTAGCTGGTATCCAATGAAATAATTTGATTACGGCAATATGGGAGAAGAAGGTCCCAATCTAATATAACCATGACACAACAATAGAAGTGTGCATATTATGGAATAATGGAACAATGACCAGCAAGGCTGTTGGGTGAAAGAGTCCAATATATGCAATATGTAGGGCAATGGCTGTGCTCTTATTCATCTAGAACAGAGTTTCTCAACCAGGGTCCATGGAACCCTAGGGGCCCTCCAGAGGTTACTGGGGGTTCCTTGAGCAATGAGCAATTTGTCCTCTGAGGACAGTTTAGGTTAGCGGTCGCCAACCTTTTCAGGTCTGCGGACCACTAAAATCACTGCCCAACCACGCATGCGCGAGGAGCCGGGTGTCACTCAAAGGGGGAGAACCCTCCCCCAGAGTGACGTCATTATTACACAACCCCGCCCACTCTCCCATTGCAGATACGGGGGTACGTGGTCAGCAGCTCTGCTTGGTGCGTCCTCCAGCAGGGTCCTTCTCCTGACCCCGCTTGGGGATGCAGCGACCAAAGCCACAGACCCCCAAAGTTTTCACCAGTTGGCGACCGTTGGTTTAGGTGACACCAATGATCTTTTAGGCTATCTGTAGGGGTGAAATTCTTCCTAATGGTTAGCAATGTAAGGGGAATTCTTCCCACTGACCACCACACTAATATACTGTGATCTGTGGATATAGGAATTATAAAAGGGATTCCTTGAAGACCTGAAAGTTATTTCAAGGGTTCCCCTGTGCTAAAAGGATCGAGAAACATTTATCTGGATGTTAACAGCCCTTCCATTTCCCTTTTTAACTAAAATTGTTAGGAGGTGTCAGGGGGTCCTATGAGAACATGCCCTAAAATGTAAAAAAAAAAAAAAGGAGTTAGATTTGATATTTTTAACTTAGGACATGTTCCCAACACCCCATCCCTCAACACCTCCCAAACAACTTTAGGAACATTACTAATACACGCACATATACACCGGCATATATACAGTTAGGTCCATAAATGTTTGGACAGAGACAACTTTTTTCTCATTTTGGTTCTGTACATTACTACAATTAATTTTAAATGAAACAACTCAGGGGATCAAAAGTAATTGGACAAATTAAACAGCTGAAAATAAAATGTTCATTTCTAATACTTGGTTGAAAACCCTTTGCTGGTAATGACAGTCTGTAGTCTTGAACTCATGGACATCACCAGATGCTGGGGTTCCTCCTTTTTAATGCTCTGCCAGGCCTTTACTGCAGCGGCTTTCAGTTGCTATTTGTTTGTGCGCCTTTCTGTCTGAAGTTTAGTCTTCAGCAAGTGAAATGCATGCTCAATTGGGTTCAGAGCAGGTGACTGACTTGGCCATTGAAGAATATTCCACTTCTTTGTTTTAATAAACTCCTGGGTAGCTTTGGCTGTATGTTTTGGATCATTGTCCATCTATGAAACACCTCCCAATCAATGTGATGGCATTTAGCTGGATTTGAGCAGACAGTATGTCTCTGAACACCTCAGAATACATTCGGCTGCTTCTGTGTCACATCATGGATAAACACTAGTGTCCCAGTGCCATGGCAGCCATGCACGCCCAAGCCCTCACACTGCCTCCGCCATGTTTTACAGATGATGTGCTATACTTTGGATCATGAGCTGTTCCACGCCTTCTCCATACTTTTTTCTCCCATCATTCTGGTAAAGG
Organism: Pyxicephalus adspersus; assembly: GCF_032062135.1. NCBI lineage: Eukaryota > Metazoa > Chordata > Amphibia > Anura > Pyxicephalidae > Pyxicephalus > Pyxicephalus adspersus. Next base: position 84,990,205 of record NC_092871.1, on the reverse strand, counting down.
TTGAACTTGGTTTCATCTGTCCAAAGAATGTTTTTCCAGAACTGTGCTGGCTTTTTTAGATGTTTTTTCAGCAAAGTCCAATCTAGGCTTTCTATTCTTGAGGCTTATGAGTGTCTTGCACCTTGCAGTGCTCCCTCTGTATTTACTTTCATGCAGTCTTCTCTTTATGGCAGACTTGGATATCGATACGCCTACTTCCTGGAGAGTGTTGGTCACTTGGTTGGCTGTTGTGAAGGGGTTTCACCATATAAATGATTCTGCCATCATTCACCATTGTTGTCTTCCATGGACGTCCAGGTCTTTTGGCGTTGCTGAGTTTCCCAGTGCTTTGTTTCCTTCTCATGATGTACCAAACTGTAGATTTTGCCTCTCCTAATATTGTAGCAATTTCTCGGATGGGTTTTTTCTGGTTTTTAGCTTAAGGATGGCTTGTTTCACCTGCATGGAGAACTCTGCAACTCCCCCCCCTCAAATCAACTCCAGGCCTTTTATCTGCTTAATTGATAATGACATAACAAAGGAATTGCCCATACCAGCCCATAAAATAGCCTTTGTAAGTCAATTGTCCAATTACTTTTGTGCCCCTGAAATGAAGTGATTGTGTAATAAAAGGCTTTAGTTCCTCACATTTTATGCAATCTTTTTGTTCAACACACTGAATTAAAGCTGAAAGTCTGCAGTTCAACTGAATCTGAGTTGTTTCATTTAAATTAATTGTGGTAAGGTAAAGAACCAAAATTAGAAAAAAGTTGTCTCTGTCCAAATATTTATGGACCTAACTATATATATATATCTATACAAGCATTACAATATTTGCATATTAACTTATATCTTTTAAAAAAACTAAACGCTAATACAAAAAAAAATCACATGGTACCTGTCCCCTCAGGTCCCCCTAATCCCATTAGCAATTTTCAATTAAAGTTGGCAGGATCTTTAAAATCCCGTTTCCCAGTTTATTTTACTTTTAATTTACAGAAAATATTCACATGACAATCTTGGGAATTTTTGCATTTATTATGGCAATTTGAGCTGCGTGTTTAATTAAATATTCACAAACTTTTTTTACAAAATTTTTTTTCCATATTCCTTCATCCCTACTGAAGACTTCAAAAATTGTGACATGTTCAAGCTACTCCTGGGTCATGTTCCCACAGATGCCTCCACCAATTTTTGGACAATGCTATGTGAACCTGAGAAGCTGGTAGCCATGGATTCCAATATAAATTTGTCTTATTTCCAAGGTAATCCAACAAAATTGAAATGGAATCCAATTTTGTTCAGCAGTACAATACATTGTAATACTATTCTGTATCATCATTTGTAGGGTGTTGGCCTTTTGATGACCCATATAAAATGACTTTGACAATTTCCTTACTTGCTGCCAACATGCTGTATCATAAAGTGATATATGAAGACCTAAACAATGGAAGAAATGTGTAAAAGCACTTCAGTCTGTAGAAGGGGGGTCAGCCAAGGTGAGTAAACAAATAAGGATAAAAGAGAACTTATATAAAACAAGTAAAACAATTGAAGAAGAAATACTTATTAAAAAGCATATATATATATATATATATATATGTAATCACATAAATGTATTTATGATAATGATTCATTTATAATATTTGCCTTTAATTTTACTGCTCCGTGTAATCTGCTGTGACAACAAAATAATAATTAGAAGGTTTTTGGATTGCTTGTAAATAACATGGATGTATTACAGTGTGGTGGCCTTGTAGTTTAAGGGTGCTGGTTTTTGTCTCAAGCTGGACAACAGCTGCATGGAGTTTGTATGTTCTCTACATTTTTGCTTTCACATATCGAAAATGAACCTGGCAGGTGTCCCGGCTATACCTGTGTACATGGCTGATATTGGAAGCCAAGCTGGGTTGGGTTAGTGGGGAAGTTGTTTGGAAACATCAGGTGATGTAGGATTGGCACACACCATCGATATTTTTAAATTTTCAGAGTTCATTAAAACAATCTCTGGTCATGAAGGTCAGATGCTTCCTGTGACATGATGACAAAATGAATAAAACAGACTTGGCTTAGGAGGAAGGGTTAATTAATGTAAATATTGGTCACTACGGTCTCCAGATATGAAGTTATTGGGGAAGAACACTTATGGTCTGTTCACATTACAGAGATGCACACTGTATTAAGTCTTTATTAAAGAGAAAATGAACCGGCCACTGATCATGGTGGAGCAACACTGAATGAAAGGTATTTCTCCTTTTCAATATATAGATTTGTGAACATATTAGATATGACTGTCATGAGTATGCAGACATAATAAAGGTTGCTGACATGTATTATGGGACTGTCTGAGGTTGCAGACATATTGCAAGGTAACGTCAGAGGCTGCACACATATTGCATGGGACGTCTGAAGCTGCATACATGTTATATGGGACTATTAGAGTTTGCAGACATATTACATGGGACTGCCAGAGTTTGCAGACATGTTACATAGGACTATTAGAGTCTGCAGACATATTACATGGGACTGCCAGAGTTTGCAGACATGTTACATAGGACTATTAGAGTCTGCAGACATATTACATGGGACTGCCAGAGTTTGCAGACATGTTACATCGGACTATTAGAGTCTGCAGACATATTACATGGGACTGCCAGAGTTTGCAGACATGTTACATGGGACAATTAGAGTATGCAGATATCACATGGGACTGCCAGAAACTGTATAAATGTTACCTGGGACTGTCAGAGACTGCAGCATACTACAAAGGACTGTTAGAGTCTGCAGACATATCACAAGGGACTGTCAAAAGCCGGAAACATATTACATGGGAATTACTGCATATATATACAAGGGATTGTACAGTCTGCAGACAAAGTACAGGTAGTCCCTGAGTTAAGGACATTCGACATACGGACGCCTCCTAGATATGAACGGGCTTCCTTTCCCAGGGGAGGGCGGCAGTTTGCATGACTTGCAGATGAAATCTTGCGCTAAACACAGCTGAGGTTGTGGGTGATCTTGCGTACACACTTCTAATAATTATTGTTGGAAACAAATGACGAACGACCGATCGGCCGGAAATCCTTCGCAAAAAAGGTGACCAACGACACCGACTAATGAAGATTGTCGCTGGTAATAAATGACCATCACGGCGGATCTGATTGGCCGATGATCCTTCACTATCTATCGTGTGTACAGTCGTTCAGTGATTGTGCATATTTCTCCAATACACTTTTACATCACTTCCTGCATCGTTCAAATGACCGTATCCAGCATGGGTAAACTATTGGTGGATTATATTTGAACGATCATATCATTACAGCATGTACAGAATTGTGCACAATACGATTGTTCAAGTATAATCATGCATAATCATTGATCGGTCGTTTTCTAATGATAATTATTGGAAGTGTGTACCTAGCTTTAGGGGGGTGAGCTCTTTCTGCAGCATCCTGTAACTCTTTGATGACAAACTCTGCAGTTGTTTCTTTTTGCATATCAAAACACAACTTGCTCCGGAAGTGAATAAATGTCTAGGCTCCAAAAAGTTTTTTTTGCATTGTTTGTGATTAACTCACAGTGAGGATTTTTTACAGTAACTGACACCACACTGCCTAATAATATGTTAAGACAAACATCTGTCCTAATGCATTTAAGAAAATAATGTACCTGTTCCAATTTACATACAGATTCAACTTAAGAACAAACCCACAGTCCCTATCTTGTATGTAACCCGGGGACTACCTGTACAAGAAGCTGTTAGAGGTTGCAGACCTAATGCATGGGACGTCGAAGCTGCAGACTTGTTGCAAAGCAATGTCTGAGTCTGCAAACATGTTGCATGGGACTTCAAATGTTGCAGACATACTACAAGGGACTGTCACATTTATTTTGACTTATTACATGAGACATGTTGCAGGCAAATCACATGAGATTGTCGGAGGTCCATGACTTATTAGATGGAGCTGCATAAATATTAGACTGTCGGAGTCTGCAGAATTTGTTACATTGGGGCCGCTGTGAAAGGGTGACAAACACAACTGGAATATGGTCCCTGAACGTTGTCACCTACAACAGAAAATGCCTGAATATGGACCATCCTGCCGGGAACACCAGGGATTCAGTTAAAAAAAGCTGCAGACTTAAATTAGATCAAAAGCGGCTTTAAAAAAGGACATGAACTTCTTGATGATCATTATATAATTATAATATATTTAATATTAATGCAATTACATCAGCTTTAAAGTTTACTGGCCCCTTAATTCCTAATGATCGGCCACGGCATATTCTCTCCCTGAGACTTTTTCCATCATTTAGGGGCCCCAATATGAAGTTATTGACATCACCGGCTTCTATTTTTTTTCCATCTGTCTCTGGAATAATTCAAGCCACGAACATCTCCTTTGAAACTATTTGTTATCGAGAAGCTGCCCCGTGTTGTCTGAAATTTTTAGGAAATTGTCTTATGTATTAAATCTCTATTGAAGATTTTTTTTTTTTTTGGTTGGCCTACAAGTAACATGTAATTTATCTGTACAGGTTACAGGTTTCCATTATGCCATAAATTAAAGGCAGCCTTATGGGCAGCTGCTTCATCTCACATTTACTGGGAGAGACGTTGGCCATGTGTGATAATGTAACAAGAGCAAAGAAAGGGCATGCAATGAGCTTACATGGAGGTTGCATGTGCAAAATAGTAACAAGATTGTAATAAGGATGGGAGGGGGTAAAAAATTTTATTTCCACCTATTAGATCGTAAGCTCTTCAGGTCAGGGTCCTCTCCTCCTCCTGTGTCTGTATTTGTCTGTCGTTTACAACCCCTATTTATTGTACAGTGTTGCGTAATATGTTTGCACTAAATAAATATTATTTATTATTGTTATTAATAATAATAATAATAATAATAATAATTATTAATTTAATAATAATAATATACTCTAATACCTAAAGTATAACCCCAGTTATATATTTTTAGTCCTCTCCCCCCCCCAAAAAAAATAAAAATGCTTCAATTTCTTGCTTTGCCTTAAACTCTCTAGTCAAGCACTGTGGGTTTCTATCAGATTTTGCCCCCTGGAACTTTATTTTTATTATTAGCCAGTATTTATATAGCACCAACATAGGGGTTCACAATCTAATGTCCCCCAATAGTCATATGTCATTAATACAGTCTCAGAAAACATTTGGGGGGAAGCCAATAAACCTAACTGCATGTTCTTGGAATGTGAGAGGAAACTGGGACCTGGGACCTAGCACTGCAAAGGCCTAACCACTGAACCACCGTGCTGCTTTTTGGTTGCCCAGGCATTGTCATAATGGCCATGTGTTGCCTATTGTCAGCATGCCATGCCACCTATGCCATCTTTAGACGTTAGGTTCTTTTGGTTGGGCACCAGATGGGGCAAGGGAGGTAGTTAGGATTAGGCATCTTGCATGGGAAGTCAACATTAGCAACAAGGCAGGAGGGTTAATGATAGGTATTGTGCAGGTGGTGGTGGGTGGGTTGGGGGTTAGACACTGAGAGCAGGAAAGGTTTAATTTTAGGCACAAGGTTGGTAAAGCAGAACCAAACCAACAATACTTACCTGTTCCTGTTCTCTCGCAGGGCACCGTTATCTTTTTCTTTCAAGAAGATGATTTTTGACTAGCTTGGCCGAGGTCGGATAATGTAACTCCCATGCAGGTGCGAGGGAGGTCACTCTGGCACGTGCAGGGGAAGCCAGGATTGCAAAAGGGATAGTAAAAATAAAATTTAGGCATCAGGAAGGCTGGGGTTAAATTTAGGCATCAAGCATGGGGATGGGTATGGTTAGGTTTCGGCAGCACCGTCAAATTTCAGCACTGGAGGTGGCAAAATTTTATTGTCCCATTACCCATGAGCCCAGTCTATTGTTTCCACTTCCCCACTAGGATGTGAGAATCATCAATCTAATCAAGAATTGTTAATCGGCAAGGAACCAACACTTTAAAATACCACAGCTTGCTGCACTTTAGTTATACTTCATCTGGTAAGCATGAGCAAAAGAGTCCTGTATCCTATTAATGTTCCAAATGACAATGGGCCGCTCACATATTGACTTTGAATACCCAACTTTAACAACTTAAAGACAACTTTTAAAATGTGCTTTTTTTGAACAGTAAATTGTCTTTGAAACCATCCCATGTGATCTCATGTAATTCAGGGTTATTGGGGAAAAAAAAAATTGCTGATCTTTGCTCGACTAGATGAGATCCTGATGTCTCCCCTTGAAAAGATGCTCCTCGGGGAGACGAAAAACAGATCACCGAGCGTGTGATTGATAACAGAGGTACCATGGTGTCAGATGACTTCATTACCTGCTCTGAATGGATTGAGGATTTACATCCATCAAGGCTGCTTTAAAAGTAAAATATATAGAAAAATAGTTTAATATTATTACACAGAATGTGTGCAGGTCTGACAGCTGAGCTCATCCTTTCAGATGTGTAGAGTTGGAAGTATGCAAGCCCTGGAAAGTGACTGATATCAGGATTCGGTACTATCCTTCATGTTGAGCTGGGAAAGTTGTCTGTGCAGTGAACCCTCAACATGTCCAAAAAAAAAAAAATAAAGTAAAAAAAAGGAACACATAGGTTGGGACGGGCAGGCTATGTGGCCAAAATTATGTAAACCCCTAATCCAAATATTGAGATGTCTCCAAAAGGGTGGCAGTATTACTACAGCATATAAAGACATTTTACGCAATTGTGCACCCAGTGCTCCAATGGCTACTCTATATGATCAATTGTCTAAGAATCTGCTTCATATGATGAAGTTCAGGGGTCTCCAGTGAAGGGTGACATAATACTACATCATACAAAGACTTCTAAGACCAATTGCCCCAACATCTACATTATATGGTCAACAGTGAAAGGATCTACTCCACATTATAGAATTCAGGTGTGCCCAGTGAAAGGTGATGGTGACACTACATTATCAAGGACATATTGGAGGATTATGTTCTACTAGGCTTGTGATAATGGCTTGGGGAAAAATCCAGTGAATGGTGCTGGTAATACTACAGCATGCTAAGACATTTTCCTAAATTGTGTGCCCAGTGCCCCAATGTCTACATTACATGGCCAACAGTCTGAACATCTGCCCCACTTGATGGAGTTTAAGTGTTTCCAGTGAAAAGTGTTGGTAGCACTACATCTTAAAAACACATCTAAGACCAGTGTTCGAACATCTACACTATATGCCCAACAGTAAAGATCTCCTCCACGTGATGAAGTTTAAGATCTTCCAGTGATGGGTCTTGGTAGCACTACAGCATATAAAGACATCCAAGACCATTGTGCATCAAGTGGCTGAACATCTACATTATATGACCAACAGTCTGGAGATCTGCTTCACATGATGGAGTTCAGGTTTCTCCAGTGAAGGGTTCTGTTAATATTACAGCATACAACAAACAACATTTAATTCAATTGTGCGTCTGATGCCCCAATGTCTAATCACATGGCCAACCGTCTGAAGATCCTATTCACATGATGGAGTTCAGGGGTCCCCATTGAATGTACCTGTAAATGCTACAACATTTTAGACAATTGTGTTTTTCCAGGCATGTGGTCACAGTTGGGTGAGGACTCAATGATGCCAGTGACACCACAACATACTAAGACAAGACTAAGTTAGGACAATTGTGTGCCAAGTCTAAGGACTGGTGTCTCCAGTGAGGGATTATATCAATACTTCAGCATACAAAGCCAATGTGGAGAAATGTTCTCTTCCAACCTTGTGGTCACAGCTTTGGCAAAAAAATATTTTCTTTTCCACCTTGGCTGTGCTCTTGTTTATGAAGCCAACTCATGGTTTGCTTGAGTTGGGAAGGGTAAGCTAGGTGGCCAAAATGATGTGAACACCCTAGAAAATTGTCTCCAGTGAAGGGTGCCCATAACACTACAGCATACAAAGTCATTTAGGACAATTGTGCACCAAAGGCTTAAGCTTCTACACAATATACCCAACAGTTTGAAGATCTGGTCCACATGTTTAGGTGTCTTCAGTGAAGGATCCTGGTAATACTCAATCATACAAAGTCATTGTAGACAATTGTGCTCTTCCAACCTTGTAGTAATGGCTTGGGCAAGACTACATTAAATGGTATAGGTCATAATAGAACAAACAAATACATTTGATGTAATTATGTGCCCAGTGTCCCAACTTCTACACAGTATGGTCAACAGTCTGTAGATCCCAGCTACTTAATGGTGTTCAAGTGTCTCCAGTGAATGGTTCTGGCAATGCTACAGCAAACAAAGACTTTTTAGATAATTGTACGCTTACCAATTGGGAAATACTTTTTTTTTTTGTTCCACCACAACTGGTCCTCTTGTGTTTAAAACCAGTAAATAGTTTGATGCACAACTCAGAGAATGGATGTCCTACTCAGTGTCTTGACCTCAACCTACTGATCATCTCTGGAATGACTTGGAACACAAACTTGAGAGTCCGGTCTTCTCCAACATCAGGCCCTGGCCCCACCAATGGGCACAAATTCCTTTGGACAAGCCTTACCAGAAGAATAAAAGCTGTAGCAGGCAAAAGGGGAGGAGAAGAAATTCCATATTAATTCTCAATGATCTGAAATGAGATGACCAACAACTTTTATGAGTGAGATGGTTGGATGTCCACAGGCTTACTCTATATAGTACAGTGGACCATGGAGATTTCCATGATCTCAGTTAAAAAAGCTCCACAAAAATGATACTTTTTATTGAAAAGGCCCAAGAATACAGAATTTTGTATGATCATCATAGTCCCTGATTTATTAGGAAGTCACTGACCTGGAACAAGCATGCAGAACCAAAGGTTTAGATGTTTCAGACTTGACTTTCTGGATGTTTGTTCCACATATTATTCAGGTAGGTTTGCCAGAATTTTAGATAATGGACCTGGAACGTATTCATCATAGTCATCATTGGCATCACCAATTTTTCTATTTCACACATTTACTCTCCAAGACCAAAGAGGGTCCTTGAAGAACCTGGGTGACCCAGCAAACCTAGAATGGATTTCTTACAATTCTTTAGCTATTAGTTGGCAAATGTTTTCAAACCTGGACCAGATCCATTCCAGATTTCCTAGATCAGCTGGGTTTTCCCATGATAGTCTATCTCCTCTAGTCTTGGAGAACTTTATTTAATTCAGTCTAATGTTATGTGTGCATTGGCTGCCTGATGAAGATCTGCCTGTTTATGCACCAGGTTTCACTAGTTCCAGACATATATTATAGGTGGGATATTAAATTTGTGTAAATATTTGTTTTATTTGCCTTCATTTTCAATGCATTTATATTAATCAGACGATGTATTTATTTTATTTGATTAAACAAGCAGAGAGGTGTTACATCTGGAGGGCAGAGAGACAAGCAGAGAGGTGTTACATCTAGAGGGCAGCAGAGAGCATTCCTCCCATGTCCTATGGGTCAGTCCACTTTCCCTGCTCTCTTGCGTCTTCAAGTGGCTATTTAGAGAAATGGAGCAGTATATTATATGACGTCACAGGACACTAAATGTAGAATGTACTTAGTGTATCTGGTTAATATTTTACCAAACTGTAATTTTTTCTTTCTTGCCTATGTAGCATTGATTCATTACAGTAATTGTTGACCAGGCCCCACCTCCAGGGTTGACTTATGTGTATAGAAACCCTAAAAATTACCTTCTTGTATGAGCTTATCTCTTAAAATGTGATAAATGCAAAACATATACCTGTGGATATTGAATAGGGGGCATTTGGGCAGGGCTTGTATCATTCCTTCCAATTTCTAGACACTTGCACACAGTGTTTGCAGCCTTTATTGATGCAGTAGATACATTGCAATAATACCACGTTACATATTCAGATGATCTCTTTTATGAGCTGATCAATAGTAAAAAAAAATACATTGCATTAGTAGAACCTTTGCATATTTTCAAGCCCCAATGCCTGCAAACACAGTAAATGCAAACTGAAAACAGCATTTGCGGGTTACAATTACACAGAAGCTTTTGAGGATCATGTGACAGCTGGTCAAAGCATCAGGAAAAGGAGATGTGGGTGTTTGAGGTACTTAGTTAATGTTTTTTTGGGTGCTATAAGCTCAAAATCTAGTAGCAGTGGCATGGCCAGACATGGGCCCTGAAAAAGCTTTGGGCCTGAAGTAGCAGCCCAATGGGGGTTCACCACTGTGCCTGACTTTCTAATCTTCATTCCTGTTGAAGGTAAAGGAATTAGAAATAAGTTTGCAATACGTTTGCAAAAAAGTTTGCAAAAAAAAGAAAAAAAAAGAAAAAGTATTTTTTTAACAGGAGAAAGTCCAAATACCCAAATTTGATTTTATACTGGCCTCTAAACCCCCCAGGCGCAGACAAAGAACATGAAGCAGCACCATAAGACAGGTATTTATGCTGCATGTATTAACAGAAATCAAGGGGCAAACAGTTCATTTCACTGTCCAATCACAAGCCAGAGGTGGGGCTAGACCTACTTAACGTATTACTTAACCACTGAAGAAAAAAGACAGGTCACCACGCTTGCTGTGCTGTAATCTCAGAACTCCATGGACATGAATATAAATTCTTTCATATATGTATTTTACCTATACAGGTTGACCGCCCCCCCCCAAAGGGATTATTTAAAAAGCAGCTAATGTGTCAGCTGGAGGGATAAAGGGACAGAAAAGAATAACCAATGTATGTGTTTATCATGTGAGCTGCCCCTTGTCTGGTCTGCACATCTAATAAATACAGACTTCCCAGGAATGTATAATGTATTTCTCCTCTGCTAATCTGATCCACAGACTTGCCAGATCTTTCATTACAAGTATCTGTATGAACAATGAAACCTCCACTCGTTTTGCTTTAAACTTCTAACAATCTATTGTATTTCTTTCCTGTGTCCAAATGTGCTTCCTGTACGGAGCGTTCAACGGGTGACGACCCCAATTTCCTTTGTTTAGCCTCATGTGCGGCTGCCACGAGCCCCGACACCACACCCGGGGCATACTCTGAGAGCTATTGACCCCGTGTCTGTCTCTGGTGGGTTACATGTGCACTTTAATGTCACTCAAGCACCGGTACGGTTCAACCAACCCATGTTACAACTATTGCACCATTTTATTTCTTTCTTATTTTCATTATATATTCATTAAACTAAAAAAAAGCGAAATATTCTGCAAAGTTTAAAAAAAAAGGGCAGCTAAACCAGTCAGGGGGCCATCAAGTCAGAGCTAGATTGGGTTTACCTTTATTTGTTTTGAGGTTTGCTATACAATTGATTATTATTAAACAGGATTTATATAGCGCCAACATAATATGCAGCGCTGTACATTAAATAGGCATTGCAAATGACAGATACAGACAGTGACACAGGAGGAGAAGAGGACCCTGCCCCAAAGAGCTTACAATCTAAGTGAACATAAGCTAAAATTTATGGTTGTGAGATTTGTCAAAAGCAAAAAAATTCACCAGGGTTTTTATTATTATTATTTCTAATATATTTATATGTTATTACTTATTATAATTAATAATGTTAAAAACAATATTAATAATAAAAAGGAGTGAATGAGGGCTGCTAAGCAAAACAGGATGCCAGCAAATCAGAGAGAAATCATGTCTTCCCCATTCAATGAGGGTAATTTTGCCTTAACAAAATAAATTAAGTTTATTTGAATCAGATTTATGCTTTAAAAACAAAAAAAAAAAAATCTAATCAATAAGGTTTTAAGGGCTGATAAGCATGTCAGGACAAGTCAAAGTGCCAGCAAGTCCGGGCTCAACTGGGTTAAAAAAAGTAATTTATATAATAAAATAAAAATAATAAAAATGTAATAAAAAAAATAAAGTAATCTCACCAGAATCAGATTTGGCTTTCAGAGCAAAATATTCAATAAGGGTTCAATTAAAAAAAAAAATCAATCAGGTTTTATGGGCTTTATCCCTATTTTAAAGTAACTTTGCTTTAAAATAACAAAACCAAGTAAGCCTAAAAGCATCAGATTTGTCCTTCAGAACCAAAATATTCACCAGAGATTCATTATAAAACAATCAATAAAAAGTTCTGGAGGGCTGAACAAGTTGAAGTACCAGCAAGTCAGAGCTCAACTGGGTTTACCTATTATTTATATTGAGGTATATTTTCTATACAATACCAAAAAAAGCTAAACCCATGTGTAAGATTTGTCAAAAGCAAAATAACAAAAGAACACAAAACAAAATCACCAAGGTTTAATATTTATAAGAATAATACTGAATGAATGAGAGCTGCCAAGCAAGTTAGGATGCCAGAAAGTCAGAGAGAAAAAAAGTTTATCTCCATTTAATGGTTATTGTGCCCTTAACAAAACAAGTTAAGCTAACCCGAATCAGATTTGAGCTTTAAAAGCAAAATATTCACCAGGGTTCAATAAAAAAATCTAATCAATAAGGTTTTATAGGCTACTAAGTAAGTCAAGGTGTCAGCAAGTCAGAACTAAACTCAGCTTATCCCCATTGTTAAGTAACTTTGCTATAAAATAACAAAACAAAGTAAGCTTACAGCATCAGATTTGTCCTTTAGAAGCAAAATATTCACCAAGGATTCAATATAAAAAGAAATCAACAAGTTCTGGAGGGTATTTAAGCATGTCAGGGCAGGTTGGGGTTGCAGCAAGTCAGAGCTAAATTGGGTTATTGTAAATTAAGCTTGATAAATAAAGATAGAAAAGATATATAAAGATATTTATTAAACAAAAAAAAACACAAAATCATTTCAATAGTAAAGTGTGTAAACCACAAACACTAAAATCTTATATAAGTCGAATTGTGCTTATGTCAATAAAATAGTACTTGATTATTCTGCCATTCTAAGGTCCTTCCTGTACTGTACTTCCTGTTATGGAGTGACAACGCTCCCTCCCCATCTCCATATTCTGCCCCTGTGTTGTCACCTTGTCCCAAGGGCTTTTAAATAAGGACTACAAAGAACCAAATCAATAGTCATTGTGGAGAAGTTCATCTTCAAAATTCACAGATGCATGGGAAGCTCAGCTTTTTCCCAGTTACTTTATATTGCAGCACACAGCAAGTTTTATTTGTTTTTAGGCTGAGGCTATGTTCAGATGGGTGGTGGCATCTCTGCAATTCACTGATGTCAACGATTTTTCACCCCCTCCCCAGAGGCCTGGTTATTTTTGAAATAAATGGGAAAAGTTGAAAAATTGTGCACATTTTCATATTTTTTTTCACACTTTTTGCACCATGTCTAGGTGATCTGTCCCTGAAACTGCATCCACAGACTTCCCTCCCACCTCTTCAAAATTGCTTTTTGAATTCTCCTGGGTGAAAAAAATGGGCTCCCAGCAGCGGGTCCCCATGCAGCTGACAAATGTGAACTCAAATCTGACAAATCTGAATTCAAATCCAGTTGGGCTTTAAAGTGGACTTTTCTTTTTATTAAAGGACTTTACCTTTTCAGCAGTCCTATGCAGTCTTTTTCTCGTCCAGCGTGGTCATCTTCTTTCTTCTCATCCCCAAATGTAAATGACCGGCCGCCGATATTGCTCTGCACATGCACAAAATTGGGCGTGGGGTCTATTACTTTTGTGGACAATGCAGCAGAAAGCAGAACTAGATCTATGCTTTCATTGACATCTTGTGCAGAATCCCAGAGAAGTCAGTGATTTGTGACATGGGTAACCCATGAAGCTGCGGGGATACCTGACAATCTTTCTTCCTGCAAACCTCAAAAACCTGGAAGTGTGCAGGGGATCCAAGGGAAATATTACATAGTAGGTCAGGTTGAAAAAAGACATCAAGTTCACCCACTAGGGAAATAATCATATCCCAGATATAAAACCCTATAAGACATAGTTGGTCCAGAGGAAGGCAAAAAAAAACCCTGGTACAATTTGCTTCAACAGAGGAAAAAAACTCCTTCCCGATTTCATGAGAAAATCATATGTTCCCTGGATCAACAGTCTCTGTTATCTTTAATTTAAAGCCTTAATACCCAGTTATAATATGTGCTTCTAGAAATCATCCAGCTTTTTCTTAAAGCAATCTATAGAACTTGCTGAAACTACTTCCTGGGGGAGCCGATTCCACATTTTCACACACCTTACAGTGAAGAATCCCTTCCTTATCCGCAGCTTAAACTTCTTTTCCTCCAGACACAAAGAGCGCCCCCTTGTGCTTTGTAATGACCTTACAGTGAATAATGGGGAAGAGAGTTCTCTATATGGACCATTTACATATTTATACAGGGTGATCATATCCCCCTTATACGTCTCTTCTCAAGGGGGAATAGATTCAGTTCAGATAATCCCTCCTCATAGCGGAGCTCCTCCATTCCTTTTATTAGTTTAGTTGTCCTTCTCTGCACTCTCTCCAATTCCATAATGTCCTTTTTGTGAACTGGTACCCAAAACTGGACTGCATATTCCAGATGTGGTCTGACCAATGCTTTGTACAGGGGCAGGATTATGTCTCCATCTCTGCAGTCTATTCCTCTTTTATTACAAGAAAGTACTTTACTAGCTTTAGATATTGCAGCTTGGCATTGCATGCTGGTATTAAGTCTATGATCTACCAGAATTAAATAAAATAAAATTCTCACAGTAATGCAAGGGACAATGTAATCCTATAACCCAAAATTTAACTTTTTGATGATCCACTTGAAGAAATCTGAATCTTAAATTTTAAGCAGGATGGAAGCGGCTTTATACTCGCTCATTCTGCCATCTATTCCTCCAAAGGATGCAGAGCAATGGCACCTTCATTTGTGGCAATCTTGTGAGTGAGTAGGATGCATGACAATAAAAATGAGAAGAAAAAGAGATTGCCAGGAAGGGAACATGCAATTGCAGGTATATTTCTTTTCTTTTTTTTTTAAATTGAATCCATTACTATGACACAGAGCCCCAAAATAGAAGCCCATCCCCCTTCCTTCCCCATTCACTTTTCATCAAAGAATTGTCTGTACAATATGGAAAACATAACATTTGTGGTTCATTATTTTCCAGCAATTTATATTAATAACACATTGTCATTCTTTAATTGCTTCAGTCAGTTAATAGGAAACATGATGGTTACAATGTATCAATGGCTTGTCAATGAGTAAACCCAGCAGCTACTGGGAACTGGTAAACAATACACTGTTTTCTTACTAGGTACATTCACTTGGTCAGGATTTTCATCCAAAATTCACCCTACTTTTACCCAAAATTCACACAAAAAAAGTATGAACTATAAATGTTTAATCACATTTCTTAGTTCAAATCAATGTAAAAGTGAGTAAATGTTGAAAATTTTTAGTTAAATCCAATGTGAAAAATATAGAAATGTTGGGTGAAAGCATTTTATAAATAGACCTTAGTGTTATTGCAACATTCGTAACCTGTTTGTTATACAAGTTGTGAATCTTAACTCCATCTGTAAAAAAACAAACACATAAATGAATAATTAGAAAATTCACTTTTAATACAAGCAGTACCTATTTATTATTGGTATCAGTCTCCCCCTGTCCATGTATGTGCAAGGAGCCAATGAGCAACTTCCTGTTGCAGCCTGACAACGCTAAGGTACTGCAGTACAATTATAGCAGCAGTGTTGTCACCCTGATCACTATTCACTTATCGGTGTTCCATCACAAGGTGCCACTGTCTTCCTTTTGTCTTATTCCTAAAACCAATCTTTAGCAATCTTGATTGGCTGTGCTGGGATGATGAAAATATTCATCTCTTGCACATGCAAGGGAAGCCAGAATTGCTGGGATTTTCTACACCTGCGCAGCTTTTTCACATTTCACAAGCGCAATCGGAAAGATAAGATAGGTTATAAAAATTGCAATGACCACCTGCCTGATCTTTAATTTTGTCAAGACTTAAGCTACGTACACACTTCCAATTATTATCGTCGGAAAACGAACGACGAACGTTCCTGCACGATATATATGAACGATCGTATAGCACCGATCCTGCACATAGAGGTAACGACACGATCGTTCGTAGATATTGTACACACAATAGATACGATCGTTTAAGCGATAGAGGAACTATGTGCACGACAGGAAAGTGAACGGACGTTCGTTCGTCACGCATGCTCAGACCATGGACGATCAACGAACGACCGTACACACGAACGATGTTCAACGATCGTCGTCCAATCCGATCCGCCGGTCCGGTCGTTCGTTTCCAACAATTTTCCTCGTTCGTCGGCGTCGTTGGTTACTTTTTTACGAACGATTTTTTGCCCAATCGATCGTTCGTCGTTCGATTGGAACGATAAAAATTGGAAGTGTGTACGCACCTTTAGGTTTCATCCTTAGAGATAATGAAAGCCACTATTACTGATATGGTCCTAAAAAATACAGCTGCTTGGTCTTCTAATCTTCTGCTCCTCCTGGATCGCTGAATGAGTATTGCCATTGAAACTATTGAAACCAAAAGATCATTTACATTCATCCAATCAGCATTCTATAGAACCAGCTCAGCAATGGCAGCTTCCACTCGTAGCAAGGTGACAACGCTACTTCTAATTACAAAGCAGCAGATTAGGGTTGTCAGTCTGTACCAGGAAAAGAACATGTGAAGATTAAGGGTTTACTTTTTTTTTTTTTTTGCTCAATTTGATGCTTTTATTGGCATTCAGGCACACCTAGTAAGTTCTTTATAGAAATAGAGGAAAATATGTTAATAATTTGCATAGTAGCCCATTAGTTAATAATATTTTGCACAAAAATCATTAAATTGAATGTCATTTATAACACTTAGAATTCTCTCTCGGTGGTCATCCTTACCATTGGTTAAATGTATTTACTTAGGAATTAAAGATCGCCTTCATTTATCATGGAAATTAAAGTGACATCATGATTCAGCTGATGACAGCATGTTTTCCCTGCCTATCCGGCTGCAGAGTTTGCACAAGCAGCATCTGAAAGCATTTAGGTTTTAGAATCCAGATGTTTAACCGGTCGCGCTGTCAGCGGGGCTTATTGATGCATGAGGTTGGTCTAAAGCAACGGCAAAAGACCAAGTCAAGACCAATCCTTCCTTAATTGTCTGCTCCTTGTCTGCTCTACAATCGTTCTCTGTCCTTAGGATACACGTTAGAGTCGTCTCATTAATTCTCCCCCTGCTTTTTATTTTGTTTTTACAATCTACAATTTCATTTACAATCAGTCTTGATTATCAAGAGGGAGCTAACTGGTTAAAGGGAAAGCTAACCCGGAGCAGGTGTTAACTGTTTGAGTCTTGGAGAAGTAATAGAATGAACTGAATGTATAATAGAGTCATCAAAAGGGGCCCTTGTAGGGGCCCTCAT
Source organism: Pyxicephalus adspersus (assembly GCF_032062135.1). Lineage (NCBI taxonomy): Eukaryota > Metazoa > Chordata > Amphibia > Anura > Pyxicephalidae > Pyxicephalus > Pyxicephalus adspersus. Next base: position 84,972,918 of record NC_092871.1, on the reverse strand, counting down.
TATGAAATAAAATGTATGAATTTTGTAATGCATTATCTAATAAATAAAATAAAGTCTTGTACAAGGATCATGCTATCAAAGTAGCAAACTCTACCTTGCAATTCTTAATTTAGGCAAATTGGGCAAATCAATAGATACCCGTTTATAAAATGTGTTAAAACTCTTAGATTGTAAGCTCTCCGGGGCAGGGCCCTCCGCTCCTCCTGTGGCGATCGTCAACAGTGCGCAAATAATGCATTTCTTTAAATGGGACACAATAGGCCCTATTTATAAAATAAGGAATCTGACATTCACTTAATCATGAAATATATGGACCTGGAAGATTTCCAAGAGGGAATGTCTTATTCCATGTTTTATAAATAGAGCCCAATGTCTAAAACAGTAGTCTGTTCTTTCTACTCTGAGCCTAAAAGTCCTTTAAATCAGCAACAAAGAGATATCATTTCATTCCTATGTTATGAGGCAAATAGATGAGGAAGCAGTGGTCTGTCTGCAGTGGTCATTCACCTGGTTCTGATGAGTTCGGGTAGTTGCAGATCTGGAATTGAGCGATTCTGTGTGGCTCCCAGCAGCTGGCACCTTGCCAGTAAATTGGTCACTCGCCCTTCCTAAAGAACCAAATGTGCATGTGCACATTTGACACTAGGTGGCAGTAAGCAGCACTGGTACTGCTGACTGCTGCCCCCATTCATTCTCTTTGGGGCTGCCAATGGAAGATATTGCATTCAACATCTTCCCTGAGGCAGTAGTTCCCTGGAATGAGGATATGGTAAACACACCCATGTGTGAACCCTATCATACAGAGTCTGATTTTGGTAGAGCTCCAGCTCTGATCGAGTGGGTGCTTTGTAGACCAGCGGCAGCCTAATGCAAGGCGACAGCAAAAAAATTAGACTGTGACCATTGTACAAATAAAAGAAAAAAAAAATCATTTAATGGTTACTTTTTCCCTGGAAGGATAAATACCCCAGCACAGACTTCTCTCCCTTTTCCTGTATAATGTTATAGTTGTGAGCAGAAGAGGTGAAGAAAAATCTTTCCAAATGTCTAACAAAGAAAATCCACTCACTGTTGCATCCTTGGAAAAGGAAAGAATTAGCAAATTGTTTTTTAATAAAATGGGGAAGGGATTAGAATCCCTATCGGGTTATTAATGCTGTAAATGTATGATAAAGGATTCTCTGAGCACTGTGGCTTTTCTTACATGACAAGATGAACTTCTTACTTTGAAAGTCTATTTGTTAAATTGGAACCTAACCTGAGCATTCAGATAGGTGAATATATAATAAAATATATGTAAGATTTTACATTTTAAACTAAACTCAAGGCAAGCATAACTGAATCAGCATCCTATTTTATGGGGGGGGGAGAGGGAATAGAGGTGGAATTGATAAGGCAGAAAATGGCAAGCATATGGTGCTGTAATAACTCTGTGTTTGTCATCCAGGGTTCCTCCATAAGTTGTTAGGAGTTTCTTGAGCAATTTGCACCTCTTAGGTAAGTTTACCACCAATGACTATTTCTGAAAATATGGAAGGTGTCTGTAGTATATCCTGTCTTCCTCATCCACTTCTGCCCTCCTCTTTGCACTTAGGGCAGGTTCAGACCTCTTTTGGGATTGCACAAACTCAAGCTGCTCCTGGCCGAGCCATTTAGTCATTTCAGTTAGCAGCAGTGAGTAGTACTGGAGCTGCCACCCCGATTCATTTAATATGGGGGGAAGCTGCATTTAGTGTCTACTCTAAAAAATGAAGATGTGGCAAATGCACCATAACCTCATGGCCAGTTAGCACAAAGCCTTGCTGATGATTCCCAGGTCCAAGCTGCTGACAAAAGTGACCACCTGACCCGATCTATAAAACAGAATGATACAAAGTAACATTGCAACACTTACCTTTAGTCCCTTGATGGCGTTGGTCCTTCCCATGATATGGTTCAATGTTGTCCCAGGTTTGCTCCTCGTCCCGGCACACAGGAAGTGACGGTCATCTTCGGTCATTTATTCCATCTTCTGGAAAAAGTCACCTGATCTTGCACTGAGCAGGTGTGAGATCAGGTGAGTTAGCCGCAGTGATGTTTAGGGGGATAAGGAAGCTCACTGCGCATGCTTGAGATCAACATGGCTTTCCCCTTAGTGAAAAAAAACACCCCTTGTGTGCATGCACGAGATCGGGCATGCACAGAAGGAGCATGCCAAAGCCTCCCGGGATGTGTGAAGTAGATATCTCGGTAGCCGCTGCAATCAAGACTTAAAGTGGCAGTGCTGCACCCTATGTAATGTAAAAATGTTGGGTTTAGGTGCACTTTAACAAAATCATAATCCTAATTAGTAATATTCTAGACAAAGCAAGTTATAAAATACAATGTATACTTTTTTTCTTGAAAACTCATCCAAAGAAAAGAAAAAAAAAAATGTCCCTTTGTAACAATTTTTGTTATAGATCACTGAACAAATTCTATATTAGTCACAAGAAAAGATCATAAAAATTGTTGTATAAAAATATTTTATGTATTACTGTATTTTTGTATGTAATGACAAAGTGTGAGGGATTAGCTTCAAATATACAGGGCTAACTGCTCACTTTTATTGCCAAAGAAACAGGTATTCTGACATTCCCTGGTGGGAATCGATTACTGCCACTGAAACACATGGCTTCCCATGAGGGAATGTTGGAGGGAATCCTCAGAGTTGTCAGTTGTGGGCTCTGTGTAATGATAATGCAGTTTTATTAGCTCAAGAAAAACAAACGAGCCAAATTTAGGATTCACAATTTTATTCTCTTTTGAAATAGATAATGAAACTGGTCCAGGAAAGGAAGACCAGCAGAGGACATTAGGAAGTGTACCTGATCCATCAAACCATTTACCAGGGCCAGAAGAACAATCTACTACCATATTTGGATGGTTTCAATTCTCCTTCAACAGGAGGATTTGGAACTGGCCTTTCCCTGGAGTGGTATACATTCTCTGGAAGAGGACGGTCAGTTTTCACTTTTGTGACCTGGAATAAAATGAAGAAGAAAGCCTTAATAGCCATGCAGCTGATAGATAATAAATATGTTTTATGTTCACTAGTTTTCTACAGAAAAAAAAAAAACATTATGTGTTTGTCCAGGGCACAGTCACACTTCTCCATAATACACGCAGGCTGTCGTGCATGGACCCATATTCATTGTATTCAGATATCCCAATAAGTCTGAATGGGCTGCCAATGCACAGAAACAAACCGAAAAGGGGAATGAAGCATTTTTCTAGGCAGTCCAGAACAGCACACAGAAGTTGTGGTGCGCTGCAAGCGTTTGTCATCATGCCATTTAAAATTAATGGAAGCACAATGTGTGTGGGTTACTGCAATTGCAGAGGTGTTTTTTAGCCCTAATTTACCACATAATTGTGTATCTGCACATTTATTATTCATAGTAGACAAGGTTTATTCCAGTATTTCTCAATAAGGGTTCTGTGGAGCCTTTGGGTTCCTTCAGGGTTACTTGAGCGGTAGTCTATAGACATGTCACCAACTGTCCCTCATAGGAGCCAACAGTCTAATGTCCCTAGCATAAACATATGGCATTAATACAGTCTCAGATCCATTTGGGGAGAAGCCAATTAAGTTAACTGAATGTTTTTGGGAGGATACAGGATTACCTGGAGGAAACCCATGCAAAAACAGCGAGAATCTGCAAACATGCAAAGAGTGTCCTGGCCGAGATTTGAACCTGGTGCCTAGTGCTGCAAAAGCCGGAGTGCTAACCACTGAGCCACCATGCTGCCCCAATGATTTTGATATCTTCATGCTGTGGACAAAGCCTTACCTTGGACAGTTCTCCCAGGTCAGGGCGCACCCAACCAAACTTTTCAAAGACACAGTTATCAAAAGCCGCCTGCTGTTTACGACACTTGCGCAGCTCCAGGAGGCTGGAATAGTCGAGACAAGTCCAATATTCGGTGAAAGGCTCTGCACAGTGAGCTTTAACTTTTCTGGAAAAGAAAGCAAAAAGTGTTAAAAAAAGCAACATGACGAAATAAATACTCTAGAATATAAATAGGATATTGGTTACAAATGACCAGAAACTAATTCATATAGCCACCCATCAACCTTCCCTTGTATTAATAAAGAAAACACTACATTACCTAACTACAAAATCTCCAAAACAGCACCCTTAGGAAAGTGCAACGAGCCAAGAGGTAACACTTATGGAATAATCTGAAAAATAACTGGTAGTTAAAAAAGGGTGAAGCACCTCTCATTTTTGTCTTAACTGCCACAGTAATCAAGAAGCCCCCTCTTAAATGGAAGCATGCGCAGCGAGATCGGCAATCTTTTTCCCCATCAACATCACTCGCTCCCACGCCTGCACTGTGCGATATAGGGTGACTTGGAAGAAGATGTCAGATGTCGTGATTATGGACACTGTAGAATGTCTTGTAATAAGATGATGCTGTATAAATACAATGGGGTATAAAAAAAAGAATCTACCTTTAAAATGTTCCTATTGGGGAAACAACAGGCTTCCAAATTTATTTACTCAATGCAACCCATACCATCCAAAAGCAAGAGGTTAGAAAAAGAGGAGAAAAAGGTGAATGTGTGTCGTAGTCAGAGCCCGGACTATAACCCTACTGAAAAAAATCTATGGAATGAGGAAGACTGAAGTCTACCAATGGCTATTGTTTAATCTGACCGACCTTGAACAATTCTGTAAAGACGAGCAGGCCAACAGGGCTCGCAGGGTGCAAATTTGGTGCAGAAGAATCCCCAACAGACTCAAGGTTGTCATTAAAGTGGAAGTAAATTTCAGGCTGGTCATTATTGCAGAGACAGACCATGTCCATTCTGCAATAATCTGCCCGATTGCTCCGGGAATCTTTCAAAAAAAGCTGCGCATGCTTAGCTTCAGCCTTGGATACACAGCAAAACCCTTGCACGTTCCAGGAATAAGTGAACTCCCTTACCATTGATTTTAACAAATATACTGCAATAGGAATATAGGCAAATGTAATATATTTTAGACATGTCATTATCAAAATCTCCAACAGTCATGAGATTGTTGTGGGAGCCACGATCTTGGATGTGATGTCAGCAGCTCAAGCAGTCTGTGCGGAGGATTTGATTGGTTTTGGTTTAAAACATAACAAAACATGTGTAAAACAATCACGAAACCCCCCTTTACTCTCCTAGTATTGTATTAAAAATAAATGACCTTGCACCTTGTCTTTGTATAAACAAGAGCCTGTGACATTCATAAAGGGTATCATTGGATTGCACAGTTGCTGCAACCAAAGAGAGCAGTGAGATAGGTTTGCTAGATGTGCTACAGCTAATGTGGGAATGTCCTGCCATAATGTAGTACAAGGATTCAGAGAGGAGGCAGCTGACATTGACTGGGTGACATCACAGAAGGAAATGACTCTTCTATAATTATTTGTGCGTAGGGGAACATGTATCACTTAAGGGGAGTGCAGGTTGCAGAGAACAGGCCACCCCTATAACACCTAGGATGACGCTGTTGTCATACAATGGTAGACTTGGCTGAGACATGTCTTAAACCGGGGTGGCTTCTCCAAGGAAGGTGCTGAGACTAAACTGTGCTTTGAGATTTATCAGTGGGGCCAAACTTACAGGAAAAGTCTAACACTGCATAATTCATGACACTTCCTATACATAAATAAGGTCCACTGCTTCCCATAGCCACTTCATATACAAAGGTCCGGTCCACAGCTCTCAACATTTGCTCTGTTGAATGATTGCAGGGTAGGCTTCACAGTCTCGAAATTTTTTTGCCATTGTTCTTCATTCTTTCTGCAAGATGATTTCCTACTATTGTGTCATCACAAATGTCCGAGAAAAGAGGTGTCTGAAGCTCTTGAAAAGAAGAAAGATGTAATGCACTCTCTGCCATTAAGGTAGGAAAAATCTAACGTATCTCACAGGCTGGATCTTGTTCCTAAAGCAGACCTATCAACAAAATGTTTATTTTACATAAAATAGTAGATAACCCTTTTATGTAAAGTAAAAAAAAAAAACTCTTTGTGCATCAGGGTTTTGTTTTTCTAAAAAGGCTACAATACCCGATCTTGCACCTACTCAGTGCAAGATTGGGTGACATAACCAGAAGAAGAAAGAAGACAGAAGAAGATCGCAGCACCCGGTGCTTCCTCCGCGCAGGGACAAATGCAGATTACATGATGGCGCGGGACCCATACAAAGATAGCGCTGGAGGGATCAGGCGGCTATTTTATTTTAATTTAGTTGCAGTTTAAAATAATGACAATTTCTTTAACTTCGTAACTTTCACAAGAGCACATGAGAAGCTCAACATGTGATGTTGAAATTGACACCTGACATCTCCCCTGCGGTGAAACAGATCTCCTTTACCTGATCTCCAGATTAAACTAGAGTAAAATCTGTCTAGTAAGACCATGAACCTTGATCACATATTATATGTAAATTGATACTATGTATTAATATTGTTTGACAAAATATATGTAACTATCAGTGGTTCTAACCACTTACAGTATCAGCCTTATTTATTATTATGATCGTTAAATTCAAACCACACTACAACTATAGGGCAGCACGGTGGTCTTTTCAGCGCTGGTTCCAAGGTTCAAATCTCGGCCAGGGCACTATCTGCATGGAGTTTGCAGGTTCTCCCTGTGTTTGTGCGAGTTTCCTCTGGGTACTCCGGTTTCCTCCCACATTCCAAAAACATGCAGTTAGTTGGTTTTCCCCCAAAAGTGACCTCAGGGTGTATTAATGACATATGACTATTGCAGGTACTTTAAAATGTGAACTCCTTTGAGGGACAGCTAGTGACATGACTATGGTGGACTTTGTACAGCGTTGGTAATATGTTGGCACTATATAAATACTGTGTAATAATAATCGCTATATGACCACCTCATTCATTAGCCCAAAAAACCCTCCTCTATCCTTCTCTCCTACAAGTTGTGTTCTCTACTAAGGGGGCGGCCATTCTAAGATGGAATAAAAGAAATAGCATATTCTACCTAAATCACCTGTCCATACGTAAAGCCATCATGCATATGACAGCAGATTAGTAATAAAAAGAAAAAGGAAGGGACCCGGGTCCAAGAGTGACACGCGGTGGATGCCTGTTGCTTCTTTTTGTAGATGTATCAGGTGGGGCCCTTGTAAATCAAATTTTGGTGGTCCACAGAAAAAATTTGAAGAACATTTGCAATTTTTATGTTTTAATATTAATAAATCAAAAATAATACTCTAATAAATTCTTATACTCTGAATGACAATTTTCACCTTTATATTGCACTAAATTCATGGACTGTACTAGAGACGGAAAAACAAGGAAGGCGCAGGGTGACGTCAGTGTAGTTTTAAGTTGTATGAGGGAACCGTCACCGAGCCGTACACTTCAGTATTGTTTCCACCATTACAACAGTCACCTGGCCTGTTGCCTGTGAGGTCCGAAAGGTTGGCGACCGCTGCACTGGGAGGTACAAGATCTGTAGGATCTCGCCTATCCAGCTTGCAACCATCCAGCCTCTGTAGTATCTGGCCTAGTACGGAGTCCGTAAAAAAAAAAAAAAAAAAAAAAAAAAAAACAACCTTCATTCCTAAATGCTGGGGCTACATGGGCGGATGTCTACTGCGGTGCTCTTGCATGGTGCACGTGTAGACGTTTATGCTGCCTGCTCTCCAAGACTGTGAGCAGATGTCTGCGGGTGGGGAGAGAGGAACACTGCTTGTGTGTGGAGATCAGTATTGTACTTTATTAATGGGACTCCTGACTATCACATTAGGCCGGATAGTTGAGTTTACTGTATTACCAATACATAATCAATACCTGAAAAAGTCCAGAGCGCATTCATTCACCATCTTGCCCTCATTCAGGCATTTTCTCGGATCCTTCTCCTCCCAGCGACATAACATGAACTCCTTGTTAGGTTTGTCACATTGCGATCCATAGTGATGGGCAGCGGCCTTCAGCACGGCAGTACTCACATTGACCTGGGAAAATACAAAAACACACCCAAAAAAACAGAATGTTAAAAAGGATGCAAAAAATTGGTTCTTGAGCAATTGGACCTCTCAGGTGACACCAATGATCTTTTTGGCTATCTGTAAGGGTGTTATTCTTCCCATTGTCCAGCTACGTTAGAGGCATTATTCCCTCTGACTACCACATGTGGTGGAGCACATTAATGCAATGTCTGGGGAGCGGGCACACAACAGAACTTTCCATAGATACTTCAGCTAATTTACCTTCAGAATAAACCACAAATTGAGTCTACAAAGAGATTACATGGCTCCTAAGGTTAAAACTCATGTTTGTTTTATTCCCCCATACACACAAAGTCACCCGGACCTGTCCTCTAATAAAAAAGGTCATTTGCTATTCATCTAAGTAGCCTCCTGGGGCTGGCGGTGAGGATACCCCATCATTGTGCCACTGAACCGCTTCCTATAGGAAGCTTCCACCTGTGGCAGCCCAATGCAGAAGGAATTGGGGCAGGGGTGAATGGTTTAGTAATACAAATCAATTTGCAGAAGCTGTAAGAGTGCATGGCAATTCCCGTTCTTTGTCTGAACCAGGCCCATAGATATAAATTAAACCCTCAATGCGAAATGTTTTATATTGAACCCCTCACTTGCTTTGCAGATAAAGGTTGTGAACGAAATGAGGCAAATACAAAGAATTCCGACTACTTGAACCCCTGGCCATATAGAAGATAGGGGCCCTGGGAAATTGGCCTTGCAGATATTTTCAAGGATCCTCCTGAGGTTGCTGGGGCTTCCTTGAGCAATTGGACCTCTCAGGTGACACCAATGATCTTTTTGGCAAGAGGCAGAGGCGTTAGAGGCATTATTCCCTCTGACCACCACACTTACATTATTATTATTATTATACAGTATTTATATAGCGCTGACATTACACAGTGCTGTAAATGTCCATAGTCATCTCACTTGCTGTGCCTCAAAGGAGCTCACAATCTAATGTCCCTACCATAGTCATATGTCATTTATACAGTCTAAGGGAAATTTTGGGGGAAGCCAATTAACCTAACTGCATGTTTTTAGTATGTGGGAGGAAACCGGAGTACCCGGAGGAAACCCACACAAACACAGGGAGAACCTGCAAACTCCATGCAGATAATGTCCTGGCTGAGATACCAACCTGGGACCCAGCGCTGCAAAGGCCAGAGTGCTAACCACTGAGCTGCCCCATACAGTGATCTGTGGATATAGAAAGGGGCTCCCTTTTGCTGGCTCCCTTAAGGTGGCTGCATTGCCTTGCAGGGACCTCTGCTGTAGCCACTCATTATCATTACACGCCTGACTTACACATGGGGTGCCCATGTGTGATGCTACATTGCAGTTGCAGTGCTTCTGCCTGGAGCAGGGGGAGGTGTCGGGGCAGAGGGGGTGCCAGTGCAAGGTTGCCTGTTTCTACCCAAGATGAGGGTGCACATGCTCATTATCATCACATGCCTGTTTTACACATAAGGGGGCCCATGTGTGATGAAGTGCTTCTGTTTGGGGCGGTATAGGGGGTGCCAGTGGAAGGTTGCTGCACAAGATGGGGGTGCACATGCGCAGTATTCTCCCCCGGCTGTGCACGCGCAGTATTCTCCCCCGGCTGTGCACGCGCAGTATTCTCCCCCGGCTGTGCACGCGCAGTATTCTCC